>NW_027497971.1:0-149634 GCF_021521415.1 Bidens hawaiensis | reverse complement strand
ACATATGATAACTTTAAATAATAAAATGTGTGATGTGTATATCCATATAATTTGTTTTCCTAGTCTTAACATAATATAGATATATAACACGTTAGGTCATGTAGCATGTTGCATCCTATACATGTAGCACATGTAACAAGTTACATATAACAATTATATTTAAATATAACACTTATATTTAAATGCAATTCATTTTTTTTATTATTCGTAGTATATCATATTTATTAGACCACCAACTTACCTAGACAGACTCATGTGTGTGCTCACATGACACATGACATGCATGTGTGTTTCCTAACGGAGTTAACAGAGATAACAGAGTTTCGTTAACGGAGTTTAACTAAAAATATCGGTTGTCACATCATCCCCATGTTGAAAAAATTTTCTTCCCGAAAATTGATATGTGCCGGTAAGTAAACTAGTAGACTTCTCGTCTATATGTTTGGTCAAAGTGAATTTCGTAGACTTCATGTCAGTATTTGAGCAAAATTTTCCATTTCTCACATCATTCCCTTGTTGAAGAAATTTCGTCCCTGATATTTAGATTATGATATATTGAAACTATATAGCCGAAAGACAATGGTACATGCACCGATCAGCCGGTGTCCCGATGATTAAGTGTTATGTGCCTTATGTCCAAGGCTTGATGCAAAACTACTATCGAGACGGGGGTCTCATCGGAAGCAGCCTCTCTATCCCTATGAGGTAAAGGTAAGGATGTCTACATCTTACCCTCCTCAGATCCTACCATAGCTTTGCTATCGGTGAGATATGCTGAGTACGATGATGATGATGACAACCAAGTTATATATGTAGAGGATTGTGAACTACTTTTGCAAAGGAGCTCTCAGGTGGATATAGAGGCATAGATGACGTGGTGGCAAACGATGGCCGATGGTGTTCACCACCCACTCAGCGAGCAGCGAACAAGTTACATTTACTGATGCTTTCTTTTGAGTATCATAACCTATTACAAGATTCCTCAATATTGTGCTTCCATGAACGCAAATTATGCTTCAAACCAAATACGAAATGACACGTATTAGTATTTGATGCCGATTCGGGTAGCTCCGTCCCGCCTGGACCAAACCCGATTTCCACACCAAATGGGCTCTTGGTAAATTGGATCGAAACTCATGCACATGTCACTTAGGGGCCCATTCAAGGAAGCCCATGTCTTGTTAAAGCCCATGTTTATTTCTTTCAATATTCACGTTATTTTTTTTGGATTATTTTTATTTAGTTCAGTTTTTGAATTGTACGTTATTAAGTTTTAATTCCTTATTTTATGCCATACCTGGTAGTGGAGGTATGGTTAGTTATTTCCTGTAACTCTCACGTACTTTTAAGTAAACGTGGAATGAAGGAGAGGCAGAGAATTTGGAAAAACTTTATTGAGTCTCAACTTTGTGTTGAGTCTTAACAGTAACCTAGCTATCTCGATCGGAAATAGAGAGGTGATCAAAGGATCCGGATTTGTGTCTCTAGTGGTGCGACTGTAACTAGTGAGCAAACCGTAGCCCAACGCTTGATCGGGGGGTGTGACTGTAACCCGATTAAACTGCTGTTTTCTTGCTGGCCCAAACCCTAACTGATCCGGTGTTGCTCATAACATCTGGTATCAGAGCCCAACACCGATCCCTCCACAAAAAAAAAAAAAAAACTAACCGTCATCAATGGCAGAAAATAGACGAACCCTTGAGCAACAAGTCCAAGATCTCCAAGTGCAACTTCGTTACTTAACTGCTGTCATGAATAGGCAGAGAAGGAACGATCGTACTCCACCTCGTTATCGACCAAATGATGACGACTATGAGGAACACTCCAATGCTGGGGATTACAATCCGTATGGTAGGCGTTCCGCTGACCGACATCACAACGACATCAGAGTTGAAATTCCAAAGTATGATGGAAGACTCGATCCTGACGCCTTCGTTGAATGGCTTCGAACCATGGAAAGAGTGTTTGATTATAAACTTACCCTGGAGGATAGAAGGGTGAATATTGTTGCTTTAAAGCTGAGAAAGTATGCATCCACGTGGTGGGAAAATGTTTGTTCCAAGAGAGAGAGGCAAGGGAAAGACAAGGTGAAGAGTTGGAACAAAATGAAAAAGCTGCTTAAAGAGAAATTCTTACCAACTTATTACCTTCAAGATAGCTTCACAAAGTTACACTATTTGAAGCAAGGGAACAAATCATCGGAAGAATACTCACAAGAATTTGAGTACCTCATAATAAAGTGTGGCCTGAATGAGGATGATCCCCAAACATTGGTTCGATTCATCGGTGGCCTCGACCCTCGAGTAGCTCAAGTGGTGGAACTTCAACCATACTCAATCCTAGCAGAACTTACTATCCTTGCTCATCGAGTAGAAGCCCAACAAAAAAACCGTACCAAATTTGAATCCCCTCAACCCAAAACTATTAAACCCGGATCGTCCCAAAACTATATACCCCCCCCAAAAACCATCGTCATCCAACAATACTACACCTCCAATCAGGCCTGACACTACAAGCACCTTTTCCCGAGCCCCTCGTCGATGCTTCCGTTGCCAAGGCATAGGCCATTTTGCATCTGAGTGCCCCAATACTAGAGTTGTAACTCTAGCAGAACTAGAAACAAAACTGATCCATGCTATGACGAAGACCCAAATGAGAAATTACCAAATGAAGAGGTCTTAGAACTCCCACCTGATGAAGGAGATTGCTTGGTGATAAGACGATCACTCAGTAGCACCCTTGCCCCAAAAGATACTACTCAACGAGAATCCATCTTTCATACTCGTTGCACTGTTGCCAACAAAGTGTGTTCCCTCATTATTGACGGTGGCAGCTGTACCAACGTGGTTTCCCAAATCATGATTTCCAAACTCCGACTCCCCATCACACCCCACCCTTCACCTTATACCATTCGGTAGCTTAATCAAGGAAAAGGTATCCAAGTAACTCATCATGCACTTATTTCTTTTAGCATTGGCAAGCAGTATCATGACGAAGTGTGGTGTGATATAATTCCCATGGATGCTTGTCACATCTTGTTGGGGCATCCTTGGCAGTTTGATAGAAAGGTACAACATGATGGGTACAAAAACACATACTCTTTTAACAAGGATGATAAGAAGGTAACCCTGTTACCTTTAACCCCCGATAACGATACCACATCCCAACCCATTTCCCTGAATTCCCTTTTAAAAGTAGACCTACAGGAATTTAAAACCTCTAAGGAGTTCATTCTTCTTGGGTTTGATGAGACAGAACCATCACCTGACCCAACACAACACAACACCCCATCGCCAAAATCATCCTCGACAAATTCAGTATGTATTCCCAGATGAAATTCCCCCAGGCCTACCCCCACGACGAAAAATCCAACACAAAATCGACCTTATACCCGGTGCCATGTTACCCAATAAGCCCGCCTATCGAGCTAATTCACACGAATCGAATGAAATTCGCAAACAGGTGAAAGAGTTGTTAGCCAAGTGAATGATCCGTGAATCCCTTAGCCCATGTGCAGTTCCCACTCTCTTGTGTCGATAGTAGAGCTATCAACAAAATAACCATCAAATACCGCTTCCCAATTCCCCGATTGAACGATCTGTTAGACGAATTACATTGAGCTACAATATTTTCAAAGGTCGATCTGAGAAATGGGTATCATCAAATTCGAATTTATGAAGGCGATGAGTGGAAGACCGCTTTCAAGACCAAGGAGGGACTTTACGAATGGTTGGTGATGCCCTTCGGATTATCGAACGCACCTAGTACCTTCATGCGGTTAATGAATCAAGTGATGAAACCATTTATGGGACGTTTTGTGGTGGTTTATTTTGATGACATTCTGATCTATAGCAAATCTGAAAAGGAACATGTTGATCATCTACAGCAAGTATTCACTGTACTGGTCAAAGAACAATTGTACGGTAATCTTTCAAAGTGCCAATTTTTTTCTCCACATGTCATGTTTTTGGGTTATATTGTTTCTGCTAAAGGCATTAAAGTTGACGAAAAGAAGGTACAAGCAGTTCGGCAATGGCCTATCCCTTCCACACTACAGCAGATTCGAAGTTTCCATATCTCTCTTCGTTTTATCGTCGGTTCATCAAGAATTTTAGTACCATCGTGGCCCCGATAACTGAGTTATTAAAACAGAAAACCTTTACATGGAATGCACAAGCCCAAGCCGCGTTTGAGGAGATCAAATATCTGCTGACCTCAACCCCGGTTCTAGCCCTACCGAATTTTGATGAAGTATTCAACGTCGAATGCGACGCCTCCGGGGTGGGGATTGGGGCTGTCCTATCCCAGCTAGGTCGTCCAGTTGCCTACTTTTGCGAGAAACTTAATGATGCCAAACGCAGGTACTCTACTTATGATAAAGAGTTTTATGTTTTAATTCGAGCATTGGATCATTGGCACCATTATTTGATAGCTAAAGAGTTTATTTTTCACTCTGATCATGAGGCGCTAAAGTACATTCAGGGGCAACAAAAGCTTCATACTCGCCACGCTAAATGGGTTGAATATATCCAATCTTAAACAAGGGTGCTGATGCCCTCTCTAGGAGACACCTCCTGCTTCAAACCCTCAGTCCTAGAGTAATTGGGTTCGAGTTATTTAAGGATTATTATCAGGGTGATCCAGACTTCGGTGAATTATTTCTCAAATGTTCCAATCATGCATTCAATGATTTCTATATGCATGAGGGGTACTTGTTCAAAGGAAAGCGGTTGTGTATCCCACAACACTCCATTCGAGAAGTATTAATTAAAGAGGTGCATGAAGGTGGACTGGCGGGTCATTTTGGAATTGAGAAAACAATAGAAGTGTTGTACGGGTATGTCTACTGGCCACGACTAAAATGTGATGTTGAGCATGTAAATCGAAGGTGCCTCGCATGTCAATGAGCCAAAAGCCACGTTACATGTCATGGTCTACTCCTACCATTACCAGTTCCACAAATGCCCTGGGAGGATGTCAGCCTTGATTTTGTGACTGGTTTACCTCGAACCCAAAGAAAATCTGATTCTATCATGGTAGTTGTGGATCGATTCTCAAAAATGGCTCATTTCATTCCCTGTACTACATCCCATGATGCGGTTCAAGTGTTGAACCTGTATTTCAAATAAGTTGTTCGTCTTCACGGTATTCCCAAGTCCATGGTTAGCGACCGAGACACAAAGTTCCTTAGTCATTTTTGGCGTACCCTATGGAAGAAGTTAGGTACCAAACTCAAATTCAGCACTTCTAGCCATCCAAAAACTGATGGCGAAACCGAAGTTACTAACCGGACTTTGGGAACGCTCCTTCGTGTGTTGGTTAAAAAGAATATTCGCCACTGGGAAGAGGTATTACCACAAGCAGAATTTGCGTACAACAGAACCCCACACTCCACCACCCGACTTAGTCTATTCGAGATTGTTTATGGATATAACCCCACCACACCAATTGACCTAGCCGTTTTGGATACGTCCAACCACTTTAATCAAAAAGCAGCCGATAAAGCCACTCCATTAAACAATTACACGAGATTGTTCGTAAACGGATTGTGATATGGGCTAAATTATATATAAAATGTATACTTATTTCCTACACTTTAAGTACTTTTGAGCTAAGTTTTTATTGAATACTATTACAAAGTGGCTCGTATTCATAATTTAAAAGGGTCGAGAGACATGGATCTAAAAGAATGTATACATGGATCTAAAAGAACGTATAATCTGAATTATATTCAATTGAATAAATATTTAATTTCTAAATAATTGTTTATTCACAATTCTGAATAATAATTTGGCAACTCACGTTGACTTGCTTGTGAGGCTTAAATGTTTTTAATTTTTTTTAAAGTTAAGTTAATATGTAAGAGGAATTTTGTGTGCCAAGTTCAATATTATATATTACTAGTCGAGTGCCCGCATGATGTAGCGGGAATAACATTTTAAGTTAAGGTTGTTAGCGAGCCAAGGCTAGCTTGACTCGAACTTTTCATCAAGCCGACTCAGCTGAGCTCTAAACTAAAGCTGAAATCTTAAAGTCGAGATTGTCTTGATTATTTTGATATTTATATAACTTATTATTAATTATATTTTTGTAAAACATATAAAATGAATATAAAAAAAAGTATAAAGTTGAGTAATTTGGATATACACGGGGTCAAAGTTGTACATTAGATAGTATAATATTTAATAAGTGAACTTTTTTTAATTGTAACAGGTTTATTTATATTTGTTATCAAATAGATAAAGGGTTAGATATGTAACTAATGAGATGAAATTGTAACCATTTATGTTTAAAAAACTTGTACATTCATGCATATATTTATGCAGTAATAACTTGTACATTTCAAACATTTCTTCTGATTTGAAAAAAATTATATTGGAACGTAGACAAAAATAAGCCCGTTTAAATAGGTATGCTCGGATTTTTTAAATCATATTTTTGTAAAACATATTAGATTAAAATAAAAAAGTATAAAGTTTAGTTAAAAGTGGGTAAACATGAAGGGTCAAAGTTGTAAGTAGTTCTTAAATTACAAAATTTGAGTAAAGTTGAGGTACCATAATTGTAATTATATTTGTTAAAACTAAATGAACGTGAGTTAATTATGTTGAAAAGACTACCTTACCCCTTTGTGTGCATGTACCATATGCATTAAAACTTGTAAATTACTTAAAAACTTGTGTCTTAATTTACTCCTCTTTAATGTATTATATATAGTAAAGATATCGATTTTTTTAATCCTTCGTAGGAAACAAAAGGCCTCATGAATTTAATTGATGGAGGTCCAAGCCCACGTGATGGTATTTTAAAAATAAGGATTTAGGTCACGAGAGATAATTAATTTTTGGGAGACTGCAATACAGAGGAGGCCGACGACTGATTTTGAGGCAGAAGTTTATCTGGAAAACATAGAGCACCGAAGAGGAAAAAGAAAATAAGGAAGTAGCGGCAGAGTATAGAGAGCGTTCAATATTGATATCTACTCATCCAAACATCATTATTTTGTGGTTTGAAATTATTGTTTTCATTATGAATTCAGTTTTTAGACCTATTTATTTTATTTTGTTCTTGAGTATGATTGGTTGCTAAATATCTAAACTACCTAGGTTGAGATGAACATTGATTTTGTTTGGCGGTTTATTTGGTTTTTTTAAGTTACACGACGTATTATTATTGAAAAGCTTTATCTATTTTGATCTTGGATGTGTTAAGTATTATTTTTATATAATTTTTGCATGTGATTCTCCTTATTGCCTTGATTGATTTATTTTGTATCGTCTAGTTAGGGTTATTCGGTTAGGTCATAGACTTGGTGTTTTTGATCTGTTTGTGGTTAGGGCAGCCATAGGAATCTTGTGTGCAATTAATTATTAAAATTCAATAGTTTCACCTTCCTTGCGACCGAGAGGTAATAAGGAGTCGGTTTGTCTCACATATTTATTCGGTTAGGTTAGAATTGCGCGAGAGTGAGTTTTGGTCTTGTCCGGTTTAGTTTGCGTGCAAATATGTGTCCTAGATTGAGTTAGATATTGTTACCCCCTTTATCCCTATAATTACTAGTACCAATTTTAAGCGGGTTTTGTGTCGTTGAGTCCGAGAGGAGATGCGTCATTAGGGTACTTTAGTAATCTTTTTCCCGGTGCATTTTTTCAATTTTCTTAGATTTGTGAGGGTTAGTTGGTGAGACCGAGAGGTAATCTAGCGAACTTTAATAAGCCTTAGTTGATTATTTTAAGATCCTGATATCGTGTGATTAGTTAATTCCATTAACCGTTGAACTGTCAATATGATTCTTGCCTAGGTAGTCGTTTCTCTATATTTGCTAAGAGCTCCGTTAGTGCCGTTAAGTTTTCTTGTTGGTTTCATTGAGTTAAGTTTGTTAAGTTAAATTAGTTTTAAATAAATAAAATAAAAAAATATACTTTTTAGGCAGGACTTAGATCTGGGTTTATTATCTGAGCCGTTCTCACGTGTCTTTGTGTTCAACATCCGGACTTCCATTAGACTGTGCTGCTAATCGACTGGTACATTTGCCGTTTGTGTGAAGCTTAGTTAGGATTTTTGGTTTTATAAATTTAAGACTTAGTGTTGAATTGCGAGAATTAATTATTAATATTTATATACAGTTTTTCGCACATCAAGTTTTTGGCGATGTTGCCGGGGAAGCGGTTTGAGGCGATTAGAGAACAACCCGAGTTTGGGGACTTGCCTTTTGTAATTTTGTATATATATTTAGATTAATATAGTTTATTCTAGTTTTCTTTTTAAATAGTTTAATTTTAGTTTTAATTAATTTTCGTCTACTACTATCTGGTGCCCATGATCCGTTTCTGTTTAAGTGTGTAGTAACGGAGACTTATGGGAATGGAGTAAAAGAACAAAAACGTTACACCATTTGGCAGATGGAGATAAAGAGGATTCTGGATTGCAAATAGAAAAATCGGGTGAAACCCCGGTTACGTTTAATGTTTGATTTAAGGGGGAATCTTCTAGGTTATGAAAACTCATCCGGTGAATTCATTGAGCAAATACCAGATCCGGATGAGGTACTGTATGATTGGTTACGTATCCAACATGATACAAACCCAAATGCCCCATTTCCGACCCAACAAGCTTTAGATGGAATTCAGCTTGGTTTAATGAGTCATTCATAAATTAATGAGCTGGTTATCTAATTTGAGGATGATGGGATGGAAAAAAAGTTAGAGGAGTATGCTCATTCGTGGGAAGACGAGTTTAGGGGTGAGTTTGGTGACAAATTGGTTGATTTTACAGTGATGGATGAAGGAAAGTTTGACCCACTTGGTGATTTGAAGTTTCTCGAAGATCTACTGTATAACGAGCCAAGTGTTGGGATCGAGAGGAAACTCTGTGAGGAGAACCATGAGGTAGTTGATGATTTAGTCCTTCCGAAAAAACACCTCGCTTATGAAGAACCAGAACTGCCATTCATATCCACTCGGGACGTGTCGAGGTTTAAAAAGTTAACGAAAAGGAAAGGAATGAGGATATTTAAGTTCAGAGATCACCACTCTCGTCTCACTTCAAGGAATCAATTTTTAGGGAGTCTACGAGTTGGTGGGCCAAGTTCAATTTGTATGTTTGGGCCCAAAAGAATGGTGCAATTGGTTTCTTCCCGACCAATTGTAAAAGGAGAGTGTTGAGAAGCATCGATGGGAAGAGGATAAAGAAGAAGCCTCCTGATTGAGATTTCGGGAGCGAGTCCGGCTGAAGACTATTCAGTAAACTTAGCGCTTCCCGGGAGGCAACCCAGTAGAATGTTTTTGTTTTACTTTTATTTTTGTTTTGGGTTTTTCTTGCTTTCTTTTGTTGGCCGTGTGTTTTCTGTTTTTGCTTTCAGGTTGCTCTAGGATTGCTTGTGGAAGTTTGATGATGTCTGGTTTGATTCAAGTGTGGGGAGGCTATTTGCTTATTGATTGTTGCTTTCGTTCGTAAGTGACAACTTGGTAGAGAGAACTGGAGTATGAGACTTTCACTCAAATTGTATGGCATGGAACACGACTCATGAGGCATATCGTCATATTTACCAGGGGAGTCTGTTCCACTTTACTTATATTTGAATGTGTTTTAATTTTTGTCTTTTTCTTGTCTCATTGGGGACAATGTGACATTTAAGTGTGAGGATGGGAAACTGATGTTTTTATATAAAAAAATTCAAAGCTTTAAAAAAATAATAATAAAAAAATGAAAAATGTCCGGAATTTTAATGAATTTTTTGCAGATAATGGAAAATGATAGAAAAATTTGAGATTGGTTTTTTAGAACTACTATTATATAAGAGATTAAATAAAGATATCGCACTAAGCTTGGGATGTGTCGGTAGGCCCAACTAGCTTTGATAGTCCTCTTTAGCAGATTTTTATATACATAATAATTTGAAAAACGGTGAAACCGAATTTCGATGCTTAAGGAGGATTACCATAATCTAAAAACTTTGAGATGGTAAGACTTAGATGAACTCAAATCATCACACCGCCACATGTCCATCTTTTTACAAGCTTAGAAAATAGTTATATAATTTAGGGTGATATAAAAAAACAAAAAAAGAAAAAAAAAAGAAAAAAAAGTATGTTATGAAAGTTATAAGTATTCCAGAAGTTGGTCCGAAAAGCAAATGACCATGAGAAAGTTATGTATTGTAAAATGCCAAATAAGCATTCTCAAAAATAGAAAAAGAGGCCAAAGTTGCACATACTAGACAAGACTTAGAGTTTACGTGTTACCAAGGGATAGTGACTCTGAGGATACACTATTGGGGCTCGAATGTTTTAGTCAATAAATATTTTTATTAGGGATATATAGGAAAAAGTCCAATAATATTTTAGGGTATTCTTGTACAGCCTCCACATGACCATTCATCCATCAAATTTCACCGAGTGCATCTAATTAGTACCATCAACGAGTCCTTGGCTTATGGTGATTTGTCAAACTAGTCTGCTTTGACTCTATTTTTTCTAACTCTCTTTGTCTGAGATGGGGTAGGTGTACCCGTGGTTTTTGAACTTAAAACGCTTAATGCAATTGGGGGCTTGATAGGCTGGTGGTTGGGTTTAAGTGGACAACAATATCGGCAATCGCAGTTTTTGCGTTTATCAGTGCTTAAAAGATAACCTATACGTTTTAAATATCAATTTCGAATTATGATTCCATTTCAAAATACTTTTTCAGGGACGAAAAAGGTTTAAGTGTAGGGATATTTGATATAAGCTAAATTATATATAAAATGTATACTTATTTCCTACACTTTAAGTACTTTTGAGCTAAGTTTTTATTGAATATTATTACAAAGTAGCTCGTATTCATAATTTAAAAGGGTCGAGAGACATGGATCTAAAAAAATGTATACATGGATCTAAAAGAACGTATAATCTGAATTATATTCAATTGAATAAATATTTAATTTCTAAATAATTGTTTATTCACAATTTTGAATAATAATTTGGCAACTCACGTTGACTTGCTTGTGAGGCTTAAATTTTTTTATTTTTTTTTAAGTTAAGTTAATATGTAAGAGGAATTTTGTGTGCCAAGTTCAATATTATATATTATATCGATTTTTTTTAATCCTTCGTAGGAAACAAAAGGCCTCATGAATTTAATTGATGGTGGTCCAAGCCCACGTGATGGTATTTTAAAAATAAGGATTTAGGTCACGAGAGATAATTAATTTTTGGGAGACTGCAATACAGAGGAGGCCGACGACTGATTTTGAGGCAGAAGTTTATCTAGAAAACATAGAGCACCGAAGAGGAAAAAGAAAATAAGGAAGTAGCGGCAGAGTATAGAGAGCGTTCAATATTGATATCTACTCATCCAAACATCATTATTTTGTGGTTTGAAATTATTGTTTTCATTATGAATTCAGTTTTTAGACCTATTTATTTTATTTTGAATCTTGAGTATGATTGGTTGCTAAATATCTAAACTACCTAGGTTGAGATGAACATTGATTTTGTTTGGCGGTTTATTTGGTTTTTTAAGTTACACGACGTATTATTATTGAAAAGCTTTATCTATTTTGATCTTGGATGTGTTAGGTATTGTTTTTATATAACTTTTGCATGTGATTCTCCTTATTGCCTTGATTGATTGATTTTGTATCGTCTATTTAGGGTTATTCGGTTAGGTCATAGACTTGGTGTTTTTGATATGTTTGTGGTTAGCGCAACCATAGGAATCTTGTGTGCAATTAATTATTAAAATTCAATAGTTTCACCTTCATTGCGACCGAGAGGTAATAGGGAGTCGGTTTGTCTCACATCTTTATTCGGTTAGGTTAGAATTGCGCGAGAGCGAGTTTTGGTTTTGTTCGGTTTAGTTTGCGTGCAAATATGTGTCCTAGATTGAGTTAGATATTGTTACCCTTTTATCCCCATAATTGCTAGTACCAATTTTAAGCGGGTTTTGTGTCGTTGAGTCCGAGAGGAGATGCGTCATTAGAGTACCTTAGTAATCTTTTTCCCGGTGCATTTATTCAATCTTCTTAGATTTGTGAGGGTTAGTTTGTGAGACCGAGAGGTAATCTAGCGAACTTTAATGAGCCTTAGTTGATTATTTTAAGATCCCGGTGTCGTGTGATTAGTTAACTCCATTAACCGTTGAACTGTCAATATGATTCTTTCCTAGGTAGTCGTTTCTCTATATTTGCTAAGAGCTCCGTTAGTGCCGTTAAGTTTTCTTGTTGGTTTTGTTAAGTTAAGTTAGTTAAGTTAGATTAGTTTTAAATAAATAAAATAAACAAATATATTTTTTAGGCAGGACTTAGATCTGGGTTTATTATCTGAGCCGTTCTCACGTGTCTTTGTATTCGACATCCGGACTTCCATTAGACTGTGCTGCTAAGCGACTGGTACACTTGCCGTTTGTGTGAAGCTTAGTTAGGATTTTTGGTTTTATAAATTTAAGACTTAGTGTTGAATTACGAGAATTAGTTGTTAATATTTATATACAGCTTTTCGCACATCAGATTGAAAGCAAGAAAGATAAGGTGAAGCAAAGGGTGGATAAACACAGGAGGTTAATAAAATTTGAACCTGGTGATCTTGTTTGGATTCATTTCAGAAAGGAACGCTTTCCGTTGAAGAGGCGGTCAAAACTCAGTCCACATTTTGATGGACCCTTTGAGATAATTGAAAGGATTAATGACAACGCGTACAAGGTGGATCTACCAGGTGAGTATGGAATGTCAGCTACATTTAATGTTGTTGATTTTCGACCTTATTATGATGAAGACGAGTGTTTACCAAGTTTGAGGACAAACTTCAATCAATCCGGAGAGGATGATGCCGATTCGGGTAGCTCCGTCCCGCCTAGACCAAACCCGATTTCCACACCAAATGGGCTCTTAGTAAATTGGATCGAAACTCATGCAGATGACACTTAGAGGCCCATGCAAGGAAGCCCATGTCTTGTTAACGCCCATGTTTATTTCTTTCAATATTCACGTTATTTTTTTCTGGATTATTTTTATTTAGTTCAGTTTTTGCATTGTACGTTATTAAGTTTTAATTCCTTGTTTTATGCCATACCTAGTAGTGGAGGTATGGTTAGTTATTTCCTGTAACTCTCATGTACTTTTAAGTAAATGTGGAATGAAGGAGAGGCAGAGAATTTGGAAAAACTTCATCGAGTCTCAATTGTGTGTTGAGTCTTAACAGTATCCTAGCTATCTCGATCGGCAATCGAGAGGTGATCAAAGGATCCGGTTTTGTGTCTCTAGTGGTGCGACTGTAACTAGTGAGCAAACCGTAGCCCAACGCTTGATCGGGGGGGGGGGGGTGTGACTGTAACCTGATTGAACTGTTGTTTTCTTGCTGGCCCAAACCCTAACTGATCCGGTGTTGCTCATAACAGTATTCTTCGTTATATAGCCCAACTTGATCAGTGTTTGAAACTATGATATAAGAATTCATTTCGGTGTATCACCGTCACTATGCATGTTATGAAGTACAATTAACTTGTGAATAGAGATCAAACTATTGAGACTCAACATCTTCATGCCTTGAAATTTTGCCATCTCTGTACATCCATATATGCATATATCATAATGGATCCCTAAATTCCAAAAAGTCATAGTTGAGTGCGTCAAATTTTACAAACAACAATTGTATACTCTTACAACAAACCTCTCGACTTACTTTCTTTTAGAATCTCTTATCAAGTGGATACTTAAACCGAGATTGATTTAAAATGGCGTCAGAATTATTAATGTTAAACACTTTCAGCCTCTTTGTACTGTCATTCCTTCTAACACTTTCGCCAAAGGGATCTAGTGTGTTTTAGTGTGGATACGTTCTTCTAACATTCTTACACACAATTTTAGGTGAAATCAAATAGGCAGTTTATTTACATGTATGTGTTGATTTCATCGAGTCGCGGGTGCACTACGACAATTTTGGAATATAATGAAATGCAATTTCAGGCTATAGAGCATCTCGTCTTTGTAAGTGACTATACCCTACGAGACAACGTGAAACACGCACCACTTTTACAACCGATGTTGGATACGTTCTTGATGGACACATCGAATCGTTCGGGAGGCTGCCCGTGTCCGGCGTATCTTCTGAAACATTGATAACTGGTGGACTCACCTAATAAAAAGTTGTTATGCATTTGAGGAAAACTGAAGATTTTAAGTTCAATTTGACCGAGTTAACTTTTAATGTGTTAATTTTGTTGGATTTTCCGTGCCAAAACAAGCTACTGTGTGTACGCACTATTGAATCAAGTTCCTCCATACACCATAATTAAGTCCTCATAATTAGTTCAAGTGAATCATTTAAAGTAATAATAATCAAAACTGTATATATATTACCATTCATAATGAGAGTGATACGTTGAAAAGTGAATCCATATAACGCAAAGAATAAGCTCATCAGATACGCGATGGACCCTCACACAACCGGTTGAATGGGCCACACCTATTGGCTATTGGGCATTGTGATACGCGAAGACCCAGGTAAGTAACCGGAGACATGTGTCGAACCACGTGTCAACACGTGGCTCAATGACACGGGCCACATGTTACCAGGCCATGTGGCAGATGCTGAGTGTTGAGTGGTTTCGCGTATCGCAACGGCCGGTCTAAGGGCTTATCACGACACATGATGGAGCACAAGTTTTGCTTATAAAAGGGGAGCTACGACTTTTCACATCTGCATTCCAAAACACCCTAAACACACACGATTCTAATCCTAGTATGTATCATTTAAAAATTGCGAACTTTGAGAATCATTTTAGGAAAAAAAAACCCTCTGAGAAAAAATAAAATAAAAATAATTATAAGGGAAAAAAATCACCAAAAGAAAGAAAAATACCAAAATGTTTATCTGTCATCCATGTTTTTAGAAAGTATTAAAATAAATAAAAATACGTTCTAGGTTTTTGACAAATTTATACATATATGTATAATACTAAAATAAAAAATTAAAAAAATATATAAAGGAAGAAAACTCTAAAATAAAAAAAATAAAAAAACCAAAGTAAAAATATGTATAATACTAAAGTAAAAAATTTATAATACTAAAATTGTTTTCAGTTTAGCCAGTTTATACATACATATATATATATATATATATATATATATATATATATATATATATATGAATACTTATTTCAATTCTAAACAAGTATGTACATATATGTACATACAAAGCAAGGTTATAATAAGAAGTAGATTTTTTCTAAAAAGTGTAGAAACTGTGTTTTCACCACTATATCTAATAAAACACACTACACAATAAACACATCACAAAATAAACACACTTTCCAATCCACCATCAGATCAATATATCTAATGCACCAAATTACTTCTTACACTTCTTAGACACGCTCTACTTCTTATTTTAACCCCACCCTGTACATACATATATGTAAATATATGTTTTTCTTTATACGCATATATACAATTAAAATAAATAATAATATACATATGTGTACATTTTGTAACTAGAGATTAAATGATAATATACGTATATGTACAACTAAGTTTTTTTTTTCAACCGGGATGCTAGATAAATGTTTTGATTTTTTTACCTTTTCAATTATTTTTTTGTTAATAATTATTTTTATTATTTCTTTTAAAAAAAATTTGGATGTTTTTTTAATGGTTTAAAATGTTTCTCAAAGTTCATAATTTCAAAAAGTTATCTTAGGATCCTCACAATATATATATATATATATTTGTGTATGTGAGAGAGAGAGAGAGTGAAAGAGAGAAGAACCGAGAATATGGACCACCACTTTGTCCCCCCTCAAATTTGTAGACAAGGACTTCACCCCACAAACTTGACTCCACAACAATAAAGTTTATCACTTCTTTGTCCATGTGATGACACATAGATCCAAACCTTTGAATATGAAGCTTCTTGTGAATGCTTTGAGACACATAGCAAGCAACCCAAATTAAACAAAAAAACAATCCTATCTTAGGAGGGAGAATGATAGTTAATGTCTTCTTATATGCGTGGCAATCATACACGCTTGTGTCTAATGGTACAAACAAACCCTAACACCCACTTTCTCTCTTGGGAGCGCGAATCCTAACACTCATCTTTAGGCTGAGGGGTGTGGAGCGCTAGGAAGGGCGCAAGAGGCCGGACGCTCGCGCCCCGGGGCGCGAGCACCACACCACCGAGGCGCGATAGGGGCGCGAGAGAGGCGCGAGAGCGGAAAACGAGGCAGGCGCCAGGGTGCTAGCGGCTGAGAATGGCGCAAGAGTTTTCTTGGAAAGCGTGAATAGCCGTTGGGGGGTGTTTTATTTAAAAAAAAAAACGTTTTTTTTTCCTATATATAATAACAAACCCATATCAAACCCATTTCAACACCCATATCAAACCTATTTCCAACTCGATTTTGTTTCTCTGTATTAAACATATATCAAACCCAAACCAATATCACATACCACACCCAAAACCCGAAATCACCCCATCTTCCAAACCTTTTTTTAAAAACATGGCTGGAAATTGGTACCCAAACCTAGAATCAGATTACAGTTACGACGATTTATGGTCGGCACCCGGACCAACCGATGTTTTATTCGGGGTCGCAACAACCATCCGGCTTTCAACCATCCAACATACAACCGTCTACTAACTTTGTAGTTCCGGAGACACAAGAACCAGAACCAGAAGGTGAAGCTGCGGGACAAAGAAGACGCGTCCACCGGAAAAAACAAGTTGCAACGGACGGGTCGGGTTCGGCTTCGACCGGAAGGGCGAAACGGAAAATCACTCCGTGGTCATCGGATGAGAAGGAAGCCCTGTGTCGGGCTTGGATAGTCACTTCTGAGGATCGGCGTTGCGGTAATTGTTTTAACGTTTTTAAAAATGATTTTTAATAAAAAAGTTAAATAAAAAAGTTAAATGACTTACAAATTTATTTATGCATTTTGCAGCGGACTACCAAAAGAGCAAGGTCTTTTGGACAAAGGTTAGGGAGACGTTCTATTCGCTCGTTGGGAGTACAGAGCGGACCGCCGATATGATTTCGGGTCGGTGGACCGAAATCAGAAAATTTTTCGGCTTGTTTACTAATCTGTTCAACAGGAACGCCGGTCGTATGAGACCAAGTGGCAGTGACGATTTGGCGGTTTATAATTTCACTGTCGAAGAGTGGAGGCAGGAGTGCCTGCGGAGGTATGGGACGGTGAAGACGTGGGACGATGTAAAGGTGTGAGAGAGGTTGAGAAGGTGTTCTAAGTGGGTTGAGCTGGTGGCGCCGGACGTTGATGCGGAAGTAGGGCCGAAACGGACTAAAACTAGTTCGTCTGGAGCGTACAGCACTTCCGCCGGGTCGGATTGCCGGGTTGGATTCGACCTAAACGTTGCGGGGGAGGAAACGTCTTCACCGCCGAGGACGCGGCCATTGGGAAGGGACGCCAGGGGCAAAAAACCGGCTGAGGGGGAAGCCGTAAACATCAACGATCTTGTTGAATCCCTCAATAAATTCAACAAAACCATGGAGGTGGTCTCTAATGACAAAAAGGAAAAAAAAAAGAATGAGAGATTTGGACTTCCTTGCAAGAGACTTCAGCCACCTAAATCCGGTCGACCAAATGCTGATGGAAAAACAAAAGGAACGTATCCGGAAGAGGTTGATCGAAGAAGACCAAGCCGAAGAATAAGAATAATGTTTTTTTTTAGTACTTTAATTTTTTTTTTAGATATTAATGTGTTTTTTTAATTAATGTGTGTTTTTTTAAATAATTTATGAGTTTTTTTAATAATACGTTTTTTTAATACATTTATAAAAAAATAAAAAAATAAACCGCTCGCGCCCCCTCTCGCGCCCCTCCACACCATGGCCCGGGGCGCTATCACCACTACCAACACCCATCTTATCAAGTTTCTCTCTCTGCCACACGTCACAATATTATTGGCTGGCGCCCCCACTCACGCCCCCTCTCGCGCCCCCCCACACCCCTCAGCCTTATATGTATTTTGTTTGTTCCGATTTTTTGAGCCCATCTCTATTTCCAAATTATCTTCAAACACATCCAAAAATCATCCTTCTCTCTAATAAAACATCTTTTGCCTAAAAGAAAAAGAAATTAAACATGAGAATTATTTTTTAAAAAAATGGCGATTAATTATTAATAAATGAAAATCTTACCTTCTTTTTTAGACACCCGGTAATGTAATGACACATGGTATTTAGTTTCCTTATCTAGATAAAGAGCCTTTTGCATGCTCGATCACTTTTCTAAAATTTGGTTGAACACACCATAGAGTTAATGCACTAACCTCATTCCCACGTACCACAAAAAATCTGAGTTTTAGCGGCGACTTTGAGCATTAGCGACGACATCGTCAAGCGTCGCCACTATTGCTCACAGTCGTCACTAAAGGCGTCCTCGCTGAAACTCGCGATCTGTGTGACGTTAAGAAATCATTTTCTGACCCTTGATTAGATCAAAATCCAACAACTGGAGACCCAACCTTTCACATCCCAATCTTTACATCTATATTTCCGTCACCTAAACCCTTCGCCGTTTAAATCCCTATCTTTAAACCTTGAAATAAAGATGAAATCTTCCTCCCATTGACCATCATCTTCTTCAACCCCACCGACTTCATCCACCACCGTTGAAGCTCTGACACATACTTGTCACTGTTATTGTGATCAACCTTCTTGATGTTCCGAGAACGTCAGCGTTAACAACCTTCTTGAAGCTCCGACATCGTCGACCACCGTTGAAGTTTCTATAGTTTCTCTCAGCTTGTTTAATTTTATCTTGTTTAATTTTATCTTATGTTTTGTAAGAAGTGATGTAGTGTTTATCTAATTTTAATAAAACAGATTGTGTATTGTTTTTGTTTTTAAGTTGAGTATAACTAACAAGCGTGTTTTGTTGCGTTAGAAGTATGGAAATTCTTCTCCGGCCTATTTCTGGCAAAATCTCTGGCGAGCCTTTAGCGGTGACATTTCTCAACAGCAGCAACAGAAAATGACACCAACGGCGAGGAATTAGTGGCGACCAATCATGTCAACATGTCGTCATTAGCGGTGACAAACCCATGTATTAGTGGCGACAAATGTCGCTACGAAAAGCACTTTTTCTTGTAGTTACGATGCATGTCTTCGATCCTAATATTGTAATCAACCAACTTATATCAAGTATTAAGTATCCATTTAGGTAAAATATAATGATAAGGAGGGTTGGGATATTTTGTTTTCTTTAATACATATAAGATATGCTTGCATTACATCCTATATGTTTTAGACTTTGAACATCATCTAACTTATCCGAGAGACTAAAATTAATATTTCTCCAATATATTTTATCAGATTTCCAACTAATAGTTGATTTCTTCTAAATTCTTGTCAATTTTTTCATGAGTTAAATTGAAGGTAACTTGGTTCCATTCCTTCGTGAATATTTTAAAGAGCTGTTTAGTGAAAATGTGAACCCGCTTTTGGGTCTATCGGACTAACAAAATAACAAATCAGCTTGAATTCATGCACCCAAAGTCTTCATATTCTTCAATGGCCTTCAAGCCTCAACAGTTTTATCATATTATACTACAAACTCATTCAACATGGTATTTGAATTCACATATCCATAAAAAAAGAGGGAATGCTCTCGCTTCTTGATGTGCGAATATATATATATATATATATATATATATATATATAACACGAATCGCGACTAAGCTTTAAAAAAACCAAACAACCTATCCTAGTTCACACAAACAGCAAGTGTACCGGTCGCGTATAGCAAACAAAAGGAAAGTCCGGATATCGAACTCGAAGACACGTGAGAACGGCTCATATTATAAACCCTAATCCAAGTCCTACCTAATAATATTTAATTGATTTTATTTTATTTTATTTATTTTATTTTATTTTAATTATTTTAACTAACTTACTTAACTTAACGGAATTAACTAGAAAACATAACGAGGTTTTAACGAATATGGAGAAACGACTACCTAGGCAAGAATCATTGACAGTTCAGCGGCTAATGGAATTAACTAATCACACGACACCAGGATCTTAAAATAATCAACTAAGGCTCATTAAAGTTCGTTAGATTACCTCTCGGTCTCACCAACTAACCCTCACAAATCTAAGAAGATTGAATAAATGCACCGGGAAAAGATTACTAAGGTACCCTAATGACGCATCTCCTCTCGGACTCAACGGCACAAAACCCGCTTAAAATTGGTACTAGCAATTCTAGGGATAAAGGGTAACAATATCTAACCCGATTTAAGACACATATTTGCACACGAAACTAAACCAAACAAGACCAAAACCCGCTCTCACGCAATTCTAACCTAACCGAATAAAGACGTGAGACAAACCGGCTCCCTATTACCTCTCGGTCGCTGATGTGGTCAAAACAGTCAATTAAATATTAACTAAATTAAACAAGTAATACAAACTAGACCTAAGACTCAACTAAACAAAACACCGGCAAGTGATCCGGTCAATTGTACTAAGCTAAGTAAGTCCGGAATATCGAACCCACATGACTCTATAAATTACGTTAATTAACTAATTAGACTCGACTTACGACACGACTATTTATTATTAATGTTTTAAGTGGGTTTTTAAACTAATATTAAACTAGGAAATTAAATAAACAAGTAAACGAGAAACAAGCAACTAAACACAAGATCGAAATCAATAAGAGAAGGAATCTACCTAGGTAAGAATCCCATGTATCAACAATCATCAAGCAATGGACAAATAACATGATATGGAAACTGATTTCTAAACATATTCATCTTACAAACCCTAAAGGACCCTTGACCGAATCAAACGAAATCCCAAAGAACAGTTATTAGATTATTAAGCAATCAGTTATATTGATTTCCGCAAAGTCATCAATTAGGGTTAATTAATAGTATCTAAAGCAAGCAATCTTACGAAACACTAAACCCTAGATAACTTGATAAGCTAAACATGACCTTATGAACATGGATCAACACAATAAGCAAGAATATTGTCACTATCTATCGTAGCATGCAATTGACCAAAACACATGAATAACTCATCACCTTACAACAGGGGCGGATCTACAGGAGGGTCAGAAGGGTCCATCGACCCTCCGGCCGGCGACATTGTAAGCCTACTGGATTACTCGGCCAAAAAAGTTTCTTATTGTTGACCATCTTGGTTATCATCGTTAAAGCATTAAAAATAAAAGGTAAAAGCAGATAAGTTTGAAGGTTCCAGCTGATGAGTGAGTGGAGCTCCGACGTGAATTCCGATATGTTAAGTCTGGAAATAAAGAGAAGAAAGATGAAGATAATGTGTGGTTATTTGGTATTTTTATTATTGGACTGTGGGCTTTAAAAGAACTATTATGTTATTTTAGAGCACTTACGGCTACTGTAGCACTGCTCAGGCTAAAAAACTATTTTGTGTTTCCGTGTTGATTTGTTTTTTTATTGTTTATTATTAATTTATTAAATAATTTTTATTTGGTTGAGTGAAATACAGAAGCTTTTAGATTTTATTTTATATAAATGATGTCATAATTTTTCTATGATATTTTGTGTAGAAACTATACGTATTTGTTTGTATATAAATGAGTTCCATTTTTAGTGACGGGTGTTTGTATAATTGTGGACATACATGTGAATTTAGAGTATTTAAGAGTGTATGAGCTAGGCGGTCCAGAAAAAGTATATGTAAATACTTGTTTAGAAAGATATTTTGAAAAATAAAATAAAATAAAATAAAATGAACCAAGTATGAATCAAATTTGCACAATTAAGATAATTATAAAAGAAGTCGAGAGGAAAATAACATATCCGACGATATAAATGTTAGTGACACGACATTGCATAAACTAATAAGAGATTATTCGGTTAAAATACATGCCAAAAAAAGTGATTGATGTACACTTACTAATGTACAAAAAAATTTCTATTAAGACCCTCCAAGTAAAAAGTTCTGGTTTCGCCACTGGTTATTAGAGAAATAACGCGACGGTTGATCATAACCATCATATAAAAAATGTGGGATTTTGAAGCGTTACATTTACGAACTAATTAACATATTGGTTTATGTGTTTCTTTTAAATGTTTATTGTCCAATATAACCGCCATATCACAAATGTAAAAGTTGTGCCTTTGAAAGGACGGTTCCGTTCTTAAAATTGTTCCTCTGTTTTAAGTATACATGTTTCATTCTCATAGGATGTGTCTGTTTGTTGACGTCCTAACCGTTTGTGGCTACCTTAGTTAAAAATATATTCATGTTAAAAACATACAAAAGGTAATGTGTTTAAAAAAATACAAATGGTAAGTTAATTTGACCCCCCAATTCTAAATGTAGCAGATAGAATATGAAAACAAAGCTATTAAAAACATAAATTTATGAAAAAGTAAGTTTTATAGTACGATGCTTACAAACATAACTGAAAACTTAAAAACATAAAGTTCATAAAATATTAAAAGTTTTCTTATAAAACATATTTGTTGTTTTGTTTGTAGCTATATCTTGTTGTCTAAAATAAGCATTTTAACACCGTATTTACTCTTCACTCTCGATCAAGCTACATACAATTGACCATGTGTAAACATCAGGTCTCTCAAGTATATCTCAATCTTGTGGGAGACTGGCTTTTACTTTGTTAATGGTAATTGCAAAACAAACTATAACGTGAAACTGTCTTCTGTTTAACTTGTTTTTCTTGATCTCTTCAATCTTCACTAACGGTTATTGGAGCAAGCAAAGTATACTCTGGTACTATAACTTGCTCGAGATTGAACTTTGCTTGGAGAAATACTTAGAATAAATCCACTTACTTCTCACAGGAAAACTAGAGATCCTCATTTATTTTATCTTTGCTCGACCCACCAAGCTTGCTTGTAAACTTGGTTTATGCTCAGACAATCAAGTGTTTGCTTGTGTGAAAACTGTACTTGATAGAATAACAACCTTGCTTGACGAAGTATAGCTTGCTCGAAGCTTGACACTTAGAAAACTTCAAAAAGATAACCTTACTCGCATAATATAATTT
The DNA here is from genome assembly GCF_021521415.1 of Bidens hawaiensis. Lineage (NCBI taxonomy): Eukaryota > Viridiplantae > Streptophyta > Magnoliopsida > Asterales > Asteraceae > Bidens > Bidens hawaiensis. The sequence goes on along the minus strand of NW_027497971.1, from coordinate 126,635 downwards.
GCTCGGGATAGTGAAAACTTTACTCGAAGTGCTTGAATTTGCTCAAGGTCCATACTTCGCTATTATTGAGGAGGTTGAGAAGATTCCAGCCTTTTCATATCAATTTTATTGACCCAACAAAAAGGTAAAAAAGTATATAAATTAATGATATGATTTCTATCCGAATAACAAATTGGATTAAACCAAAAATAAATCAAAACACGTAGATATAAAATAATATACTTCAACTCTTTTATTATTAATTCAAATCGGCACATAACACTGAATACATAAACCAACTATTTAATTTTAACTCTAAGCTTTATCTTCGAGGCCCATAATTCAATTCACCTTTTGTACTTCTCGGTTGTCCAAACTAAACCGATGTATCTATGTGAAATCGATATTATATCCTTTAACTTTTGTGGACATAAATTACGCTAAGTGCATAAAAAGTTTTAGTAAGTGTTGGACAAAACCATTATAGGTCAATCCAACCTGTGCCAAAATGTACCTGTATTTGGATAGTTACTCAACTTATTTTGGATCGTAACTGTATTAAAACAACCTATCAACCCCTGCATTAACATTTTGAACAAAATATGCAAAGATTAAAAAAAACATTAATCAGGTTATAATTATTTAGTTGAAAAAACAACCATACCAATTACTACCTCTCAAATATCAAACATCCCTATCAACTTTATTATGAAATAGATAAAAGCCTTACATCTCTAACAAATTATGTTTTAAATCTAAACGTTCCATCAACTAAACCAACCATATTATTGAAGTGAAAGATCCAAACTGACCAAATTTCTAGAGTTACCAAAAGTAACGATAAAGGTTCGAACTTCCATACGGGCCAATTCAACACCGAACTTTTGAGGGTCAACAGGCCCGCCCCTATGGACAACAGGTCCATCATTCTTTGACCATTCTACTTTCAACACACATATATATTTTCTTTGCCATTTATTCTCTTTCTAGATTAGAAGGTTAGCTTATTTATTTTATATACTTTAAATATCTTAAATATTTAAATTCGTAATATCATGAACCCGTTTAACACAAAGTAGATTATGGTGTAGAGAATGTCATATTTTACATTCTTCTTGGCTAATATCTTCTTCAACTTGACGCATGCCAATATGCCACGACGGATATATCCTTGTCATCTCTTATCCAAAACAAGAAAACAAAATAAAATAAGATACGAAATAAAAACCCGTTGAATTAAATATTCATTGTTAAAATGATAAAATCAGAGTATTAGTATTATGAACAAAAAAAAATATATTATGATGTAGAGAATGTCATATTTTACCTTCCTCTTAGCAAATATCATCTTCAACTTGACTTGTGTCGTGACTGATATATCCTTGTCCTCTCCTATCTAAAACCAGTAAAAAGAACAAAAAAAATATGAAAGAAAAACCCGTTTAATGACATATTGAACTTTAAAATCACCGTATCCTGAACCAGTCTAAACAAAAGGTCGAATATGGTGTAGATAATGCCATATTTTACCTTCCTTTTGGCAAATATCGTCTTCAACTTGGCACGTGCTATGACTGATATATCCTTGACCTCTCCTTCTAAAACCAGAAGAAAAAAAAAACAAAATAAAATATGAAAGGAAAACCTGACCGATCATTTTGCCATATATGTTACGCATGAATACACTAATGTGCTTAACATCGTTTGCCTGTGATTCAAATCCAACGTTCAGTAGAGTTCGTTACAGTCCCTTCCTTTTTTCAAAATTTTATATATTAATGAAACGATATTGAAAACATACCTTGATACGATGTGGAAGATGTGAGTCTTAGACCCAAATATATACAATTAATCGATAGTGAGACATGGGATAGATGAGTATTTTAGAACACATAAACAAAAATAGAAAGTATTTAAAAGTTTTTAAATGCAATATTAAACAAATGTAATTGTATTAACATCATTTGTAAAAAAAGGGAAAGGTTGCGAGATTAAAGGCATAACATAAGACAAGTTTTAAAATTAACTGTCTATTTTGAATTTTATATATAAAATAAGACAGGTCAAACCAAAATTTAGTCAGTTAGGCCACAGGGTATACTCGAACCCATCTTAATTCCACATAAGCTCCACATCACTTATTTTTTCTCTTTTACTCTATGTCATCCAAAGGAAATGGTTTAACCCCCATTTAACACATAATTAATATAACAAATCAATTAGTAATTAATACATAATTAATGCATATTGTTCCTTTTAACCCGTTAAAAGCATGACCCATGGGCCATTTTAACACACTTAACACAAGTGGGGAGTGGTTTAATCCATCTTTAAAGTGTCATGTCACTTTAACCTATGTATGAGTTAGAGTATACCCCATGGCCTTACTGTCTATATAATAAAAGTTCTAATTTAATAAGTAATATTTGGTTGTTTCCAAATATAATAAGCCAAGTGAGTGTCTAAATTTTTAAAAACTATTCAAACTTAGGTCTATTTGTTATACGTAGACACAAATAATTGAAATTTAAAATAACAACTTTAATGTTGGTATTATAGTATTTGTTAATCTTAATGTTCATATAACATATAATAACTATTGAACACAAATAGATGCATAATTAATAAATTGTCATGTTTGGTATCTTCAATATTTATTATTTAAAATATAATCAAAATGATCAAATCACAAGACCTATAAACATTAAAACCAACTTTATTTACTCTCCTAAGTCATAACTACCAATCTTATCGTCGATCACGCTTATTTAGCCAAACTCCGGTGTCGATTATATTTGCAGGATCTAATGAAATCATCATAGGATCAATGTAAAATAATGGCCGATTGAAAGAGGGATTTGGATGATTAGGTTAAAAGGAATTGAATATCAAGGAAACTGGGTATTGAAGTTGAAACAACTGAATATTGGAAAGCTGGTTTTAAAACTTAAAGTTAAATGCTTACATTAATTATTAGTAATTTAATTTCTTTTTGATTTATTTAATTGTTAAGAAAATTAGAGAAGTAAGATATATTTGGAAACAAAGGTAATGGACCAATAGAGAAGGGGCATGTGCAGGCAATCTAATCTTTTTAATAGTATAGTAGGATAACCGCCACTCTTCTTCAAAATAATATAATTTGACTTCCCCTTGCGGCTCCCCTTCATCAATAATACCTATCCGTCACATTTATATTCTCCAAGTCCCAATTATTGGTTAACCTTTCCTCGGGCCAACTCAAATACATGAGTATTAAACGAGCCCATTTAAAAATTAATTGAAATGAATGATAGGTGCAAGTCCACACTCCATCTGTTTTTCTCGTGACCTAACAAAAGTTGAGCACTGATATTAGTCAAATGCATTCCAATATTCCATACTTTCATGTTTTTTTTTCTTTTCTTTATTTATTTATATTTATATATAAATCTGGCATTAAGTCAAATAATATATATATAATTAATTTAAATTGAAGGTTCCCAGCCGGATCTACACGGAAATACCTCGTTCTACGTAGGTGCGGAATCCCTACGTAAGACGATACGAGCGTAGAATCGATACACGTTAAACACAAGCAAACACACGTTACAATAAACAAAGAACACGTTGTATTGCAACTAATAACACGTGATATATCAATCACCGATTACACGAATTGAACTCGTCTCTTACAAACAAGCCGTAGGCTAACCTTATATCATTCGACAACTTCGCCTAACATGTTTAGGCGAAGTTGTCACTAACTTCGTTTGTTCCACAAGTTCGCCTATATCAGGCGAACTTGTGAGACAACTTCGCTTAACCATAAATACAAAACATACTAACTCGATTACAGACACTAGATACTTAACTACTGACATTATGCACCAACAGACTCCCCCTTGGCAGTAGCTTCATATCTCTATCTTCAAACACGTGTCTCGTAATCCCAAAAATCTTGTATCTTCCATCTTCAAGCATGAACGCCTTCTCGTACACAAACTGAAACTACTCTTTGATATTTCTTTGCTTCTTCTTTCCAAGCAGGAATGTAAAATATCTTTTTCTCGTTCAGCACCTGCAGATCAGCTTGAGACAAATTCACTAAATGCATAGGATCATATACTCTCATCAGCTCTTGTTCATCTTCATCCTCCATTACTGCTTCAGCTGTTTCACTATCAACGTACCACCATTTCAGATCTTTGAGCACATCCTTGGGCATTTGTTTCATCGGCACTTCTTTTAAGCACCGGATCGGCTTATATCTCATTATCATCCAAGGCTTGCCATCTGCTCTCATTCCTCTGTCTCTGTCTTCAACGAGCTTTCCTTTCTGTGGTTTCAACAGCTCAAACTTTTTCTCCTTTATGCTTTCCTTCCAGACTATCTTTCCAATGATCCTAGCCATGTTATCATCACTCCTGTTTATCAACCCCAACCTGGCTAAGTCCTTCACTTCACATTCAGGCAACGTATTCAACGATCTCAACAACCTCTTGAAATACTGAGCCCCATCATACCGTTTAATCACAAAAAGCCTCAACTGCTTATCATATAACCAGCATATAATCCCCTTTTTCGATTCAGCATAATCCCTGATGTTGTAACTTTTCTTGAACATAGTAGGGACCGCCGGTTTCTTAATCTTTACGAACCACTGAGCGTAGCCTTCTTTCCATCTTGGCTGCTCCTCCCATTCTGTCTCATCACATCCCGTATTTTGACCCAAATCTGACTTTTCAACTTCTGGAATTTCATGTTCAACGTTATCCTCCACAATCTCTCCTTCTTCCACTTCATCGTCAATCACGATCTCAGCCCCTATCTTCTCAATCTCTTCCATTGGTAACACATCATCATCATCATCATCTAACACCTCCTCAGCATCCACAACCACCACATCATCACCCCCTGAACCGCCAGCTGCACTCGTTGACTCCCCCTGAGATGTGGAAGTCCCAAGAGCTTGTTCAGTTCTTGGCAACTCTCCACCTGCATCTTTCGATGCATTGGGATCATCGTCTCGATCGTTACGCTTCTTCGTCCTCAGCTCGTCACCCTTACAGCTCGTCTCCCCCTGAGATGCCAAGAACTGTTTCAAGGCATCAATTATTTTACCATGCTCGATCAGGAGGGACGACTGAATCTGATTCTCCACAACGAGGCGCTGAATAGCATGAGTCTGGATAAGATTTACCCTTGATTGTTCTGCCACGACCCTTTCCAGCGCTGCTATTCTTTCTGAGTTGGATAAGGTTGCATCGAAATCAAACCTCATATGTGATATGTCCTGAGCGTACGGAGGAGGGATTCCCAATGTAACCGGCACCTCAGAAACAGGTGGAAACGTAACCGCAGGTGGTATCGTAACCGACAACCCTGCAGTGGCAACAACTGTCGACTCAACAAACCTTGCTACGACCTCCGATGGAGTAAGAGTTGGAGGTGGCAAGGACACAATCTCCGGAGCCGAGAGCTGGAATGTAGTGGGTGGGATGCCGAAGGAAGATGAGGTAGTCACCACAGGAACATCCGCGGCGCTTAACCCTGTAACTGGTAGTGATGAAGGGACCATAGTCATACCAGACAGTGCGGGTGGAGTGAAACGAACCACCCTTGAGCTCTCACCAGCTCCGAAACCTGCACCTGCCCTTTCCCTTCTCGATCTTCGAACCAACAGATGTAAATATTCTTCAAAATCCGAATCACTGTCATCGGTGTCTCTCTCTCTTCCCATGAATTCTTTCTTGAGAGATCAAAATCTGTCTAGCTTCAGCCACATCATCATTCGAAGAGTCAGAATCAGCCTCCGTCGTAGCTGCCATAGCCACATCCACACTAGTAACCCGTGCAACCGAGACTTGTACATCTTCCTCAGGATCAACACGTTCCATATCAAAAAATCCTTGACCGCCAAACGCAGCTTCAAGGTCTACATTTTCCTCCGGTGCCACAACAGGAGCAGCAGGTAAAGCTTGCTGAACCATAGATGGTGGTTGAGGTGCTTCAGCCTGTTGTGGTGCCGGATCCCGAAACTCGTCCCCACGAGCTGCAACATACTCTGGGTTGATCAAGTACCCAAATAATGGAGTATGTCGAGGACGGAGCTCAGGTTTACTTCTTGCACTTGATGATCTACACTGAGCGAAGATTCGCTTGCTGACACTTTCCACTTAACGAATCGGACGGCGCTGAGGTAACGAAGGGGCCACGTGATTCAAGATCATTTGAAGGAATCTTGGGTACATTAAGAATCTCTCACGCGCCACCGCTCATTTTGACGGTCTATCTCGTAGAACACCATCTGACTAAAGCTATAACGCTTGTTGTAAGTCAGTGCAGTCATTGCCGAATGCATGGTCGCACCCATTCCATCCGTACCGGGCTTTCTCCCCGACATACACACGATCATCACGTGCATAAGAAAGCGCCATTGGTCTAACAAGAATCCCTTTCGTCTTTGAGTATCCCCCAATGGACCAGAATAGCCCATTCTCAGAAAAGCACCATCTCTGAATGGAGCCACGAAGTCGGTAGGGTCATTTATCGTTTCATCCCCAAACTGCAAAGCCACCATGATCTGCTCAGACGAGAACTGCACTACCTGATTGTTAACCGTTGCACGCATGACTGGGGGCTCGACTCTACAATCATATTCCACTGTCTCCCAGAAATCTTCTATGTTTGGTAGGAAGATGGGCAGTGTTGTAGTAATAGCGTGGAAGATACGCGAGCGGATAAGAAACGTGATGATCTCGCGGAAATCATCAACACCGCTCGCATCCGGGTCCAAAGTTATGTACATGTTATGCCCCGGGAAAAACTGTCGGTTGTTGTCTCCACTTTCATTACCACCTGCACCACCTGCTCCTGCAACAGCTGCCATATCTGTAACACAAACAGTCTAAGTTAAAGAAACGTCGAAGCAAATCACAAGTTCGCCTATTATCATGAGCGAAGTTATGATTTATTCTGTATAGGCGAAGTTAGGGGTGGGGAGAAGTTGGGAACAACTTCGCCTTAACTTTAACTTCGCCTGATAACAGTTAATAAAAAAAATTAAAAGGGCCAGGCGAAGTTAATGATAACTTCGCCTAACCACAACTTCGCCTCATATACTGTTAAATAATTAAATATCAGGCGAAGTTAAACCTTAGGCGAAGTTAAGGATAACTTCGCCTAAACTGTAACTTCGCCTGAATCTGAAGCGGCAACAGTATAGATGGCCAAACGAGGTGAAATTGGATAATTTGTTGATTGTGGACTCTTAAATACATGATATGGAGATTTATACGATCAATATGATTACGACCACGTGAAAATAAGTGTGATAAGCGGGTGTTAAGGGTTTGAATGAACGGGGTCACAAAACGGACCAAAACGACCTCTGATTAACGCTATTAACATAGATTATCATCTAAACAAACCGTACACACCTTTAACACTATTGGAATTTGAGGAAAAAATAACAAGTTACGATTCGAGAGATAACTTCGCTTAGGGTTAACTGAGAATAAGTTCGCCGGGTTTGAAGAATAGTGAAAAATGTTTGACCAGAAATTTCTTTATATAGGGTCAAAGTTATACAGGCGAAGTTAGGGGTAACTTCGCCTATCCCATAACTTCGCCTGTTTAAACATAACAAAACAAACCCTTATAATTTGAACAATTTGCAATTAACTTTTAAAACTTCCTTTAAAGAGTTAAATGATACGATCAAAGACCAAGTAACCAGGTATAAAATCACAAAACGACATAAGTAGAATAAAATTTAGAGATAAAGTACACGGGATCAAATTTCAGTCTCGACAGGGACTACCACGTTTTAGAAAAGATCCGAACAGGAATCATACTAATTAAGTGACTGTCACACAGATCCATGTTCAGCTGTATTATGACATAAAGAGACAGGTTGTAAGCAGGTAAACAAACTTAGTATGGTTTTCATCGCTTCTGTGATACGGATTAGGTTCAATTAAGCTCAAAATTTAAATGGACGACACATCAGAGATGATGATGTCTCCTATCTATTCTCAAAGCGTATTTGGCTTTCCCCAAGTCACCCCGAGTTAACCTGGACCCGTAGTGTCTGATTAAATAGAAAGTACACGTCGATCTGTAGAGTCTTCTTCCCGTTCTCTTTCTTGCATCTTGATTGAGAAGTATTAACAATATAAGCTCTAGAATGTTTCAATAACACATAATAATTTTTTTTTTCAATAAATATTTACACAGTTTCAGAGTAGTAAACATTTGCAAGTCCCGAATCTGGATCACTGCAGTTTCTTGATACGCTATCTTTACGGGAATCAGAACACTCACGGGCTCGTGTATGACTGGGTAATCGCTTTTCTGCCTATCATTCGGAAAGATATATGCGGAGACATACACAACTCTTAATGAGTTTCCACGTAAGATCGAGGAGATTTAGTTAGTATCACTTCTACTTTTACGCACCATAAAAAGCTACCATGACATACAATGACTGTTCTAAAGTCTTTTAGGCCTAATAACTTCACTAGTTAATTACACAGAATTAGTTTATCTATCACTTTCCAAGGTTGGATCAATTTTCTTTTAAACATTGTATAGATACTTCTTACGAAGCAGTAGACTTGAAAAATTATTTCATCTCCCCTTTTAAAGATATTTTTAACTTCTATCGCCCCGATCAAGTCGAAGTCTTCAGGTAAACGGCTATCCTGAAGATCCAATGGATCAGCTGGACCGACCACATACGAGTATGTGTCATTCTAACTAATTATGAACGACTAATTTTCAGCGAAAGAATAAAAACACATCATAAACCGCCCCGGTCACTTTCAGTCATCTGGTTAATGGCTATCCTCATACTCTACAGGTAGAAATGAGGACCAAACATATCCGAAGATATGTCCTTCAAACTGAAGCAACCGACATAATTCTAAGAGATAGTGACGTTTTTTTTTTTTTTTTTTTTAACAAAAAAAAAACACGGTTACTCGGGATTGATCATTCCATTTAGCTCAACAAGGTTTTGAAAACGAGTTTTGTCAAACGCTTTAGTAAACAAATCAGCGAAATTATCTAACGAATCAACCTTTTCGAGCACTATCAATTTCTTCTCAGCACAATCCCGTATAAAATGATGACGGATGTCAATGTGTTTAGTTTTGCTATGCTTTACGGGATTGTTAGTTACTGAGATAGCAGCAGTGTTATATATGCAAATAGGAGTATGAGTGAAATTCAGACCGTAATCGCGCAATTGCTGTTCTATCCAAAGAACCTGGGAGCAGCAGTTTGATGCTGCCATATATTCTGCTTCACAGGTAGAAATGGCGACTGAGGTCTGCTTCTTGCACTGCCATGACACTAATCTGCCTCCAAGAAACTGACATCCACCTGTTGTCGACTTCCGATTCTGATTGCATCCTCCATAATCAGAATCCGTGTAGGCGACTAACTCCAAGTCTCCTCCTTTCGTGTACCACAACCCTAGCTTAGGCTTGCCTTTGAGATACCGCAATATCCTCTTCACACCCTTCATGTGAGATTCCTTTGGGTTTGCCTGAAAACGAGCACAAAGACAAACTGCAAACATAATATCAGGTCTAGATGCAGTTAAATACATTAAAGAACCTATTATTGCCCGATATTGGGTGGGGTCCACATCTGCATCACTGTCTGAATCAGCACCCAGTTTATGGTTGACGCAAACTGGAGTATCAAATGGAGTGCTGTCCTCCATCTTGAAGCGTTTAAGAACGTCTTGGACATATGTAGTCTGATGAATGAACATCCCATCTTTCTTCTGATCAACCTGCAATCCTAAAAAGAAAGTTAGTTCACCCATAGAACTCATTTCAAACCTCAGTTTCATGACGGCTTCAAACTCCTGACACATTGCAACTTTTGATGCAGCAAAGATGATGTCGTCCACGTAGACTTGAATCAGAAGAAAGTCCCTTCCTTTTCTCTTAACGAACAGTGTGCTATCGATCTTTCCCCTTTCAAATTCATTCTCAAGCAAGTAATCGGATAGAGTTGCGTACCAGGCACGAGGGGCCTGATGTAGCCCATATAGCGCTTTACTTAGCTTGTACACGTGATCAGGAAAGTCTGGGTCAGGAAAACCCGGAGGTTGCTCAACGTACACAACCTCATCGACTTTACCGTTAAGAAACACACTTTTCACGTCTAACTGGAACACCTTCATCTCCTTGTGTGCAGCAAATGCCAAAAATAATCGAATCGCTTCCAATCTCGCCACAGGAGCAAACACTTCATTGTAGTCGATCCCTTCTTGCTGATTAAAACCTTTTACAACCAGCCTTGCCTTGTTCCTGATAATTATCCCTTTTTCATCTCTCTTGCATTTGAAAACCCATTTTGTGCCAATCGCATGCACATTTTTCGGTTTTGCAACCAAATTCCATACCTCCATCTTCTTGAACTAGGCTAACTCTTCTTGCATGGCTTCGACCCACGAGCTGTCCTTGAGAGCCATTTGATAGTTCTTTGGTTCAATCTGGCTGATGAAGCAGGTGTACAAGCATTCGTTAATGATGCCTGTATCTTTAATGCTTGTGTAAACACAAGTGTGCTCATTCAAGCTTCGTCTTGTTTGTACACCGTCGGACAGATCACCTATCACGTTCTCCAAAGGGTGATTTTTGTGAACACTCGTAGTCGGAACCGAACTGACTTGCAGATTGTCTTCCAGGTTCGAAGATAGCTCATCAATGGGTGATTGTTGTTGAGAGTGAAAAGGATTGAAGAATTCCTCTTCTGTAGAGGTAGCAGGGGTATCGACTGCATTTGACGAGGAAGGTTGACATTCATCGTACTGCGGTCGTTTCACAAACTTTTCTTCCTCATCATAAAGCATCTTCGTAGCTATTCTTTCATCAACTTCTGCACATTCCAAGTAAGGCAAATTAAAAGATTTAAAAAGCCTATCATAGTCGAAAGCCCCAGCGGGTCCCGTGCTTGGTTTTGGTGATTTGTAACTTGTGTTGTCAGTGTTACACACCACCTCAACCTTGCTGGTCGATAGATTAAAGACTCGTCTGTTGGGTGTCCCAACAACATATCCGACTAAAATACCTTCGTCGGCTATCTCACCAAATTTTGAGTTTGTCTTTAATATCGAACACGGGGAGCCGAATGGTTCGAGACCACTCAAGTTAGGCTTTCTACCATGCATAAGTTCATAACATGTTTTATTCAATCTTTTAACAGTTAAAACTCTATTAAGGATATAACAGGCTGTTGCAACAGCTTCGGCCCAGAACACCACAGGAAGTTTAGAATCAGCCAGCATGGTTCTGGCTCCTTCAATTAGCGTTATGTTCTTCCTCTCAGCCACCCCATTTTGTTGCGGAGTATACGGAGCGCTGTACTGGTGGTCTATCCCTTTCTGTAAGCAGAATATCTCCATCTGATAGTTTTTGAACTCTGTCCCATTGTCAGTCCTGATGTATTTAACCTTTTTCCCCATAATATTCTCAACCTTGGTAATCAAATTCATTACCAACTGAACCGTTTCATCCTTTATCTTCAGGAAATATACCCAAGAATATCGATAGAAATCATCAGTTATCACCAAGCAGTATGATGTTCCACCTAGGCTTTTTACATTCACGGGACCGAAGAGGTCCATGTGAAGTAGGTCTAAGGTACTGACTATTGAATTAACCTTCTTGGTGTGATGAGATTTCTTGTGTTGCTTTCCCTTTTTTCACGATAAACATTGGTCTTCAAAGTTGAAATTTTTTAAGGGAACACCAAGCACCAGCCCATTCTTGACAATGTAGTTCATTTTTCGAAGATGAATATGCCCCATTCTTCGATGCCATAACTCGGACTCCGATTCAGTTGCTTTTGACAGAAGACATGATTCTTCTGTTGCTATCTCAGTCGACCTCATGTCCATTATATATGTATTCTTTTCCCTTGGAGCCTTCATCACTATCCATGCCTCTGGTATCTTGAAACCAGGATACAGTACGATCGCTTCATTTTTGATAAAGTGCACAATGTAATCTTTGTCACAGATCTGAGACACACTCAGCAGATTATGCTTCAGCTCTTCAACGAAATTCACCTTTTCTAACTTCATTTTACCATTAGTCACCGTCCCAATTCCAGTAATTCTTCCATCACTCTCTCCAGCAAAACTTACTCTACCTCCCTGAACAGGTTTCCATTCGTGTAACAAATTCTTGTTACCCGTCATGTGCCTGGAACAGCCACTATCCACAACCCATAGATTGTTTGCAGCCCTGTTCAACTGTTCCTGCACGATTAAAGCAAATGATTAAAATTTGGGGACCCAAGACCTATTGGTCTTGGGTCGATTAAATCTGTTAAAAGGCATCCCGTACTTTGGCTGTCCAAAGTTAGTATTAGAATGGTTTCTGTAAGTCCTAAAAGGATACCTTCTAGTAGATTGACTATGAGGCCATCCAAACCTTCGTGAATTAAATGAATTATAACTAATGATTTGGTTGTTAACAGGGAAAAACAGAGATCGACTTCTTTGAAAACCTTGATTAGTCCAATATCTGAACTTTGATGAGTTTTCATTCTTACCATTATAGTAATTACTGTTAGTTCTATTCTCAGTTTTCGAAGGCCTAATACCTCTGAATCTCTGATTCAGAGGGCAATCAGCAATCAGGTGTCCTATTTGATTGCATCTGAAACAGCTCCTGTGTTCAACTTTCGTCTCAACAGTTGTTTTAGATGTTGAGGTTGCATTACTGCCCGTTTGTCTAACATATGGTGGGACATACGGGTTTAGTGGAGAATTCTTTTCAGTTGGTTTATGTTCCTCTCCACGTTTTAGTAACACTGCCTCTTCTTTTGTCTCACTAGACTCGGATGTCTTGTCCGAATTTGATGAGACAGAACTTGGAACAGAAATCTTAACATTCGAAACAGGCTTACTCATTTCGCTTTTACTAACTTCTGGATCTTTAATCGTAACCTTAACAGGAACTGTCTGACCAATTTCAACATCAACAGATTTCTGATTACTAGGATCATAAGTATAGTTTTGATTATAAGGTGGTGGAACTTCAGAATATCCAATTCCTCCCCTTTTAACTGGGGAACGTTGATCGCTTACGAGGTGATCAAGTATTGCGGAGGAATTTCTAAATTGCTCAAGCTTTCTGTTTAGTTCCACCACTTTCACCTGGTAATCAGCTATCTGTTTATCCCTTTCAGCAATTAGTTTGGTTTTCTCTTCTAACACTTCATAGCTAAGATCAATTACTTGTATTTTTTCAGCTAGACTGGCTTTAAGACTTCTGATATCTTTCTCACTAGCTTTTATTTTTACCGTGTAACTGTTTTCTCTAGTTTTAGTGTAATAATGATCTTCTTTTAATGTTCTAAATTGAGCATCCAAACTAACAAACTGATCAGTTATTGTTTTCAATTGTTCAGACAGATTTTCACATTTCGTACAAGGGAGTTTAGAACTTACCTCAGAGAGCTGATCTTTCACCTCTGCCATATAAGCTTGATCTTCTCTTGTCTCTCTGTTTTTTTCTTCAGTTTCGATGTTAACCAAGTTGGCCTGTTCGAACACTTCCTCAACTTGCAGATTCCAATTGTATTCCCCGTTCTGTCTGGATATCATCGCCCTATTCTCGTTACTTCCCGCATTCGGTTGTGTTGGACTGTTCTGACTACGTTCTACTCGTTCATTTGTGCATTCTTTAGCAAAGTGTCCATTCTGTTAACAGTTATAACACCGAACCTTTGACTTATCAAACCCTCGTCTTTCGCCAACAAACTTTCTACCAGTTTTTTTCATAAACCTTTTGACTCTTCTTACTATCATCGCCATCTGCCACTGCAGATCCATCTCCTCCAGATCATCAGCATCGATCTGATCATAGTCTTCGTCTAAAGTTGCAGGGTCAACGATTTTACCTTTAATGTAATTTTCGTAAGAAGCAATGAAAGATGCATAGAGAGCAAACTGCTGTTCAGCAGATTTAACACTCATGGGCATCTGAGAGTAGTTGTTGTTCGGAAAACTTGAAGAAAAACTACCCTTTGTTGTTTGAGGTTTAGAAGTATTTGTTCCACCAGCTACGAAACACACATCACTATCCATGTTGAGAGTTACATGACCATCATGAGCTCGAGTCTCCCTTTGAGTAGTAAGCAGATGATTCTGACTTCGAACTTGAATTAACTTTCGCACCATACATTCCCGGATCCTGAACCTGATCAGTTGGTGTCTCTTTTCGAACCATGTTAAGTTCAAAAGTTCTTAGTTTGTTGACTACTGTTTCCAAGTCGATGTTGGCAAACTCTTTATATTCTCTCATCAAGACAGTGTACATCTCCCATTTCGGTGGGAGAGCATCAAGGAGTTTTTCCACGATCTCTTCTTCTTCTTTATAGTCAATTGAAAAGTTCCTGAGTTCGGTCATCAAGTGGTAATACCTTGTGATGATATCATCAAGTGACTCATTCTTCAAATGCTTGAACACCAAGAATTGGGTTTTGAGTAGCTTAATCTTGGATGCACGTATCCCCACATTACCTTCATATCGGTTTTCAAGCGCTTCCCATAGCTCTCTGGCGGTTTTATATTTCCTGAAGGTGTGAAGAATCTCTTATGGAAGAGCCATTGTTATCGCAGCATGAGCTTTGCTTTCAGCCTCATACATCTTCTTTTCTTCCTCTTCCATCTTATTGTATTTCTTAATTTGTTCACGACCCTCATACAAAGCCGTTGGTGGAATGTATCCATCTTGAATGCACACCCACATCTTAGCATCTTGATATTTAACATACTGCTCAAACCGATCTTTCCAAGCCACGAAATCGGTTCCCTTAAGCATTTTCGGTGCCTTAGTAGCTGAACCTGCTTCCACCTCCATTTTTACCAGTTCCGTAATATTTATAGAAGTCATCTTTGGAAGAAATACAAACGAGCACTCAAAGAAACCCAAAATAAAAATTTTATTATGAACTGAACTGTAGGCGAAGTTAAACTTAACTTCGCTTAAGTCTTAACTTCGCTTGAATTCTTAACTTCGCCCCTTCTCAATTTCGCCTGATTAGGCGAAGTTGTAGATAACTTCGCTTAAGTTAAGCGAACTTGTGAGGTAGGCGAAGTTGATGATAACTTGCTTAAATTATATCTTCCCCTAAACCCTACAAACAGTGGCGGCAACTTCGCCTGATGAACACAACGTTTTTGCAGGTTTGATTTTGACGTTTTGCGAGGTATGCGAAGGTGTAATGGGTTGTTTTTGATGGTGGGAGGTGAGTAGGACACAAAAACTCGGTATATTAACGTAAACTCGTCCCGCGAATAGTCGAACGGAACGATTTCTACACCCGTGTGATAATCCCGAACCACACAATCACGAGCAAACGCTCTGATACCAATTGAAGGTTCCCAGCCAGATCTACACGGAAATACCTCGTTCTACGTAGGTGCGGAATCCCTACGTAAGACGATACGAGCGTAGAATCGATACACGTTAAACACAAGCAAACACACGTTACAATAAACAAAGAACACGTTGTATTGCAACTAATAACACGTGATATATCAATCACCGATTACACGAATTGAACTCGTCTCTTACAAACAAGCCGTAGGCTAACCTTATATCATTCGACAACTTCGCCTAACATGTTTAGGCGAAGTTGTCACTAACTTCGCTTGTTCCACAAGTTCGCCTATATCAGGCGAACTTGTGAGACAACTTCGCTTAACCATAAATACAAAACATACTAACTCGATTACAGACACTAGATACTTAACTACTGACATCATGCACCCTCATCAATAACAAGTTAATAAAATTTAACATTTTAGCTCAATAACTTTTGAAAACATTAAAATCAAAATATGAGCCATTTGAGAGCATTATTCAATAAAAAACTAGCTCAAAAGTATTAAAAAGTGTAACGAATATATATATAATATTTATGTATAATTTGAAGCATATCACTTCTTTAACTTAATGTCATGCAAGCAAAAAAAATCTTTCAAGAAGGATTTAGCCCAATATTTATGTTGGTTATACATCTCGGTTATCCAACTGCCACTTTGAAAATTGTATTTGCCACAAAAACTTTTCCAACGAGTTTCAAAATCTTCAACATTATTTTTTTCCATTGTTTGTGTAGCTATTCAAATCACCATATTAAACTTTAATAGCCCAAAGATCTCCGGTCTCGTGTCACTTAATATGCCATGACTGTTTTGGTCAAAAATCAATTTAGGATTATGTAACCAAATCCGTAATTGTGAGGTATAGTGCTATGATAACAATAATTATTGTGTAGATGAAATAAGGATGAACACCGTGATTTGTTGCGAGGAAAAACCCCTTGATCTTGATTAGATCAAAGGAGAGAAAACCTCTGGTGATGAAAAATCGTCTATCACCCCTTTATTAATGTCAAAAATAGGGTTACAAATGTGGATTTTATGATCAACGAATACAATGAAGCTAATTGTGTGTGGTTACAGAGAATTTTAAGCTAGTGTATGCGAATATGAGCTAATCAGTGAGTGTCTCAACCTAGTTGATCATAACTCGTTTATATACAAAAATCACAACTAACTATATCTCCTATAATCATGCCACGCTTCCCACTAGCCGTTCCAACTCTTTTGACCACATGCGGGAGTCATCCAGTAGCACAAAAATAGGATGACCAAGTCGTCCAGCCGTTATATCTATTAAACACAACACCACTTAAATACAATCATTAGTAAACTAATAAAACCAATGATCCTTGACCCTTTATAACCTGGGACATATCACAAGGATAATTGATCCATAAAGTATTCAAGGATAGAGGAACCTCAGCATAAATTTTATGCCCTAACAAGTTCCCCTAAAATGGCGGGTGTTTATGCAATATAGCTGTCATTTTGAAATTTCAAATCCCTGCAAAAGATAAATTGATTAGACGGTTGCCAGCGATAATTATTTCCAAAACCCTTATTATCAACTATAGCCGCCTATATATGTGATCCCTTCAACCCTTTTATAACCACATAATCCAGCCGTCAATTAGGTATCCTTTTCTTTCTCTTTGCTCTTATAATATTCTTTAGAGATGTCTGTCGCTTCTTCTTCTTCTCCCTCTAAACATTCCGACCAGTCCGATGACTCCGAGTTATCGGAGATGCAACCTCAGAACCTTATCACCAATCCGTCCATGGAGATCTGCAAGTTAACCGACCCTGAGATTGACGAATTCCGACCATTATTCCCACCGGAAACCGTTTTCCAACCATATGACTCGTTGATCCGATGTGATGTTTACTCACAGACTTGGGTCTGTTTTCCGGCCTGCCCTTTTCTCATTGGTTATATGGATATGTTTCCTCCTTTTACCCAGAGTTTCTTCGACTCCACCGGCATGTCTTATATCCAGGCCATGCCCATGATTTGGAGGGTTTTAGGAACTATCGAAAGAATCATAGAAGAGGAGAAGATCGACTTCGGCGTCCAAGAGTTGTCACATCCTTATACCCTAACTACCCATGGGCTCGAACCGATTTCTGCTGAAGTCTAAACCTCGACAACCCAATCTGATTTCAAAAGTAACCTTGAACGATTCCTTCAGGAGGAATCAGTTCTTCTTTGTGAATCGAAACTCCATGCCTGGTGGGGCTGATTTACCTCTAACTTGGGTCAAAAAGGGTAGGATCCCGGATCCTTAACAGAGAAACAATCTGTGATAACTGATCTAACTCTTAATCTTTTTCCTTGCTTACAGTTGAAAACTTTGCTTCTCTGGCCAAGCTACCTGGAACAGATAAAAAAAGCAAAAAGATTTCTTGCCCTAGATCCCGAAATCAGGACCTTCCAAGCTAGATTCGTCGAGGCTTTTTGTGAAATCTCTTCAGATTCCGACATGTCAAGTATGATTTATATTTGTATATTTAATAAAATAAAATAGAATACTTAACTGTTACTTTGTTCCTACAGGTGCTAAAAAAACTCACAAATCTGCCAGCAAGTTTCCTTGGAGGACATTGATAGTATGATCACTCCTCAAACTGTCAAGAAGGAAGCTTTGAAGGCAGCTAACAATTCCGAGCAAAAGACCACAACTACCCGAGCTAAAGCAGCAACTTCCAAGAGAAAAATATCTTCAGAGCCTGAGACTCACTTCGATATGATCCTTACTGTAAGCATCCTTTATCCTGTAATATTCAATTTGACGATCCAGTAGTCTTCTAACTTTTACATAATTTCTGGTCATAGGCTGTGAATACTTGAAAAGATCATTATGACAAGGTTGTGAGCCAAATGAGTGATAGCCTCTCGGGATTGAAAAGTGCAGCGGTCACCAAGGATAAAACTAGCCCAGCTCAACAAAGGCAAGAAGCGGTTGGAGTATCTGTTATCCACCACAGAGGCCCAGCACCAAGAGGAAGTGAAGCATGCCACTGCAGAGGAAAAGATGTGGGCTGCAAGAACAGTTTTGCAGGCTACGATCAAGATGGCGACAGAGGTTGGTGATCTTGCTTTCGACAGGGCTGCTTGGGATGTTGAAAAATGGAAGGTGACTTTGGTGTCTCTTGGTGGTGAAGAGGATGTGGTGATGACAGACGGGAATGAAGCTGGAACTAGCGGAGAAAAGGAAGCGGTGGTCAGGACCAAGGAAGGAAAGGTGCAGCAGATGGCAAGGAAGCTGCTTGAACGGGCGATAAAGGATATCAAAGACAAGGCCAGAGACCGTTTTTTATTTTGCTTTGATTATGTTTTTATGGATAATGGTTTGTAACAGACAATAGTAATTAGGGGAAGGATCTGTGATCCTTAAGACAATTTCAAGGGGTAGCAAAGGTGGATAGATCCTCTATTTGTGGGGATGAAGCCTTTGATGCCCCTAACTTCTATTTTCCTGCACTCGGTTAAACTGTTAGCAGCAACTTACTTTAACCCGGATGAATGGTCCATGTTTAAATGGTGAAGTCCGGGTTAACTTTTGGTAATTTTAAGTAAGTTTTTAATAAATAATATCTTTTGACTATTTATGTGTTATCATCTATTATTCAAATCAAGTTTAATATAGTTTTAGCTTTATAGAGAATTTTAAGAACTATCTTTGAATAAAAGTTTTCAGGATAGAATATCCTTGTAAAAATAAACTAAGAATTATATTATCCTTAACTAACAAAGTTTACAAAGATTTTAACCAAATAAATGTAAATTAATAGGTAGAAATCATACCATGAGTTCTGATTAGACCTAAGTTACCATAAATAATGATTCTTTCGTGATCCTTGTAGAAGTAAGTTAAAGTTTTTTGAATCCATAAGTGTTGATCCTCAGAGTTGAACTTAGGACATCTGTTGTAAATAACTTATAAGATTAATTGGGGTTAGACCCATCAAACTGGGGAGAAGCCCATAAACAAACTGGGGACAAGCCCGTGAACTGGGGACAAGCCCAAACTGGGAACAGGCCCAAAAACTGGGGACAAGCCCAAACTAGGGACTGGCCCAAAGATACGAATGTCAACTGGGGACTTGCCCAAACGTAAGATAACATGGAAATGTTATAAAACGGTGGTATGGTACGTCTACCATAAATCGTAGGATCCTTCGAATAGCCGAAGACAACGAAATTGTCAGCCAGTAAGCGTGTACTGGTCCCGCTGCCCTGGACTATACGTAGGATAGCGTGCGTTCCGGGAGAGAGTGTAGAAACTCTAATTTATAAGAAAGGTGAAAACCTTTAAACCTTGGAAGATATGACCATCGGGGGTCATAGCTTAAACTTGGGCTAGGCCAAGGAAAATAGTAAGATACCTTTACATGTGAAAGAGAGATGGCCAACCTCTTAATCGTTGAACCTTTAACTAATATCCTGCATTGTTACTTACAAACTTGGAAAAAGATAAACGTCACGAATATATTATCCTTAGGTTAATGGTAAGAATATATAAAATGAACAAGTGATTAGATAGATATTACCAATTTTAGGATCCTTGATCCATTAAGGATACTTGATCTTTGGAGGATACTTGATCCTGATAAGAAAAAGTACTTCTTGAAGTAGATAGCATTCCGTGCTCTTGGTAACCTGTTGCCTTCCATAGTGAGCAAATGATATGTCCCTTTTCCTGATTCCGACTCGATCAGATAAGGACCTTCCCACTTAGATGCTAGCTTCCCATCTGCAGGATAATAGGATTGGTTGTGTTTCGGAAGGCTTTCCTCAAGACCAGATATCCTTCTTGAAATCTTCTGATCCTTATACTTTTGTTGTATGACCCAGCTACCCTTTGTTGATATGCCGCCATCCTGATTTTGGCTAGATCTCTTAGTTCTTCAACGGTATCCAAATCGTCGAGAAGGATTTCTTTATTGGCCTCATGATCACGGATGCTTGTTCTGGCTATAGGAACCACCATCTCTGTAGGGATTACTGCCTCTGATCCAAACACCAATGAGAAGGGTGTTTGACCTGTTGCATTCTTGGGTGTTATTCTGTCAGCCTAAAGAACATAAGGTAGCTCTTCAGCCCACTTGCCTTTCTTGGATCCTAGTTTCTTCTTTAAATTGTTGATGATTATCTTGTTGCTTGATTCTGGGCCGTTAGCTTGAGGATGAACCGGTGTGGAAGTAATCATCTTGATGCCCCAAATGTTACAAAAGTTAGTGGTTCTTTTCCCGATAAACTGGGAACCATTGTCACAATTAATTTATGAAGGGATACCAAATCTAGTAATAATATTTCTTTTAATGAAAGATATCACTTCTTTTTCACGTACTTGAACAAAAGCTTCTACTTCTATCCACTTTGAAAAGTAATCAGTCATTGCAAGCATGAATACTTTTCCGCATGGTGCCTTTGGTAACTTGCCAACAATATCCATTCCCCATTTCATGAAAGAAAGTGAATAGGATATATGATACATTGGTTCTGTTGGCTGAAGAAGGATGTTTGCATGCCTTTGATAAGAATCACACTTCTTTGAATACTCCATTGCATCCTTTTTCATTGTTGGCCAGAAGTATCCAGTCCTATGTATCCTGGAGAATAATGCTCTTCCCCCATGTGTGGTTTCCATCTCCTTCATGAAAGTCTTTGAGTACCTATTGAATTTTAGGATCTTCGATACACCTTAAGTAGGGTCCTGCAAGAGATTTTCTATACAAAATATCGTGTAATATAATGTATTGTGATACCTTAAGTTTGAAGGACTTAGGATTCTCCGTGACTGGAATCTCTCCAGTTTGAATGTACTTCTTGATTGGGAGGATCCAAGATCCTTGATTATTCGAGGATAATGGATCCCAAAGTACAATCTCTTTGTCAGTCATTATCTCCCCAACTTCTTGTTCTCATATTACTAGCGAGAGTATATGGATGATTGGGATCTTCGTATCTTCTGGAATCTTCAAAGATGAAGCTAAATTTGCCAAAGCATTTGCCCCAGCATTCTCTTCCCTTGGTACTTGTACTGTACTAAACAATTCGAAGGATTTTGCTAATTCCTTCACAACATCTAAATATTTGATTAGTTTTTCACCTTTAACAGCATATGAGCCATAAAAGTGGTTAGTTATCAACAACGAATCTATATATACTTGAAGATACCTGATCCTCATGCGTTTGGTTAATTGTATACTTGCGATAAGAGCTTCATAGTCTGCCTCATTATTTGTCGCATGAAATTCACAGGCTATAGAGTGGGGTAATATGTCCCCCTGTGGCGATTTCAGTAGGATACCTAATCCTGTTCCTCTTACATTGGAAGCTCCATATGTAAAGAGGATCCAAGGATCCTTGGTTTCTTCTAGTTGATGGACTTCTAAATCAGCTTCCTTCTGCATGTCGCTACTGAAATCAGCCACAAAGTTTGCGAGTGCTTGTCACTTGATGGCTGTTCTGGGCTCATACTAAATATCATATGCACTCAGCTTCACAGCCCACTTGGCCATCCTTCCTGACAATTATGGTTTTCTAAGAACATTCTTAACAGGATAATTAGTTCTCAAAATAATAGTATGTGTCTCAAAGTAATGTCTCAGTTTAGTAGAAGCCATAATAAGTGCAAGAATTAGTTTTTATAAATGAGAATATCTGGCTTCAGCATCTAAAAGACTTTTACTTACATAATAAACGGGGTGCTTCTCACCTTCGTGATCCTTCACGAGGACGGCACTCACTTCATTCCCTGAAACAACTAGGTATAGATATAAGGATTCTCCATCCACAGGCTTCATCAAAGCTGGTGCTGAGGATAAGTAATCCTTTAAGGATTTAAGTGCAACTTCATGCTTCTCCGTCCACTCGAACTTTTTATTTTTCCTAACGATGTCGTAGAAATCTTTGCACTTCTCGGAGGATCTGGAAATGAATCTATTGAGCGCGGCTATTCTTCCTGTCAGCCTCTGGACATCCTTAGCATTCACAGAAGACTTTAAATTGATGATGGCTTCTATCTGCTCTGGGCTTGCTTCTATCCCTCTTTTGGTCACCATATATCCTAGAAACTTTCCAGCCTTAACACCAAAATGGAATTTTGACGGGTTCAGTTTCATGTTATACTGGTCAAGGATATTGAATGCTTCTTTCTTTAAGGTGATCTTCAGCCCTCTTGGATTTAACAACCATGTCGTCTATAGAGACTTCCATGGTTTTGCCTAACTGATCCTTGAACATCATATTTACCAATTGTAACATTCGTTACTTTTCAAACCCGAAAATCCGACCCGCTTTAAATTTTTGGTTTTTATATGTATTAATATAAAGGTAATTCAAGCTTCGTTGTATGTATTTATATGTTCGTCAACCGATTCATTTTTATGTTTCGATGTATGCGTATCATCCGTTTATTTTATATATATTTACAGTTTATTTATTTAATAATATTTACGACGTATTATAGTCACTATTTGTTTTTTTTCTATTTTGTATTGTTCAATAACGAAACTCCAAGTTCAAACATGCATACTTAAACGACTCCCGTACTATACGGGTATAATATGAAAATAAACCAAAGTATATAACTTTTATTAAGTATATACGACATTCCAAAGTCCAAGGTTCATTTTGTAAACTATACTTTAACTTCTATTTTAATATAACTTGAAAGAAAAGCGGTTAAAGTGTAATAATTCAAAATATATAATAATATTAATAAAATACCAGCCCCACCCTTCTCCCTCACGTTTTTCTGGCGACGGAATCCGGCGTTTTTCCGGCGAAGCTCCGGCGGCCTTAAAACGATTCGTTTATACTCCGTTTGATCCGGTAAACATACCAAACGACTTCTCCTCAAACGACAAACAATAATATACGATTAATTACATCATTAACAACCTATTAAACACCCATTAATCTCCAAACTAATCGGGTTATAATCAAAATCTTAATAACTCGAATAAAACATTAAACGATTCAATTGAACACATGAGTATGACTCTAATCGTGATCTAAACCTACTGAAAACATAATATTTCGCAGACAACCTCTATGATATTATCAAAGTGTTTATCTAAATCGGTTTTTCGGCAAAAATCCACACACCTTCATTACGGCACCAATCCAAGTAAGTTTTATAAGGTTATAACTCGTTTCAAACCGATTAACAAAACCCCAAACATAGATTAAACAAATATGGAACCAAAAGAACGAATTAAAAACTAGGGATTGTTTGATGAAGATGATGAACATGAGATATAATATTTAATTAATTGTTTTAATATATTTACCAATTATCAAAGTCGTCCAGTTGGTTAGGTCTCTTTTGTGTGAACACGAGGACCGGGGTCAGGCCATTTTCAGTTTTTGATTTTCTTTTTAAATCCTTTCTAATATATATATTAAATCAAATAAAATCTATAAAAGTTATATAAATTAAATAAAATTATTTTAAGATAAATAAAAATTGTTATTAGTTATTTTTTAGCCTTTCACCTACAAAACCAATCTTTCAAACTTGTCAAATTCGTTGTAAACTCGTTTAATTTATATAATTTATGTTTCATTTGTTAAACTTTATATTCGTTAACACCACTATTTCCATAACCTTTTCATCCGAAAACCAAGCTTTTCCCAACCCGAACGTTTGTTAAAATTCGTGATATAAATTTATAAATATATATGCAATCTTGTCATAAACTCTATAAAATTCCAAACGACAACGTTTATACTAAACTAAAATATACCGGTAAAGTCCCGTAAACATTATTATATTCAAATTCAATATTAATCTCGTAAGTAATATTATATTACTAACTATTATTTCATTAAACTGCATATCACGCTAACATAATTATTTTCAAAGCTAAATTCCGTTAAAGTATAATATCAAACTCCATAAGATAATAAAACATACATTTAAACACTTCCAGTTCCCGACAACCCGAGTTATTTACCTTTATAACTTGTTAGTTAATATTTTAGTTTGTACTTTTAATTCTAGTTTGTGAAGTTCAATTGATTCGGTTTCATTTACACACTTTCAGTTTTATTGCAAGTTTGTCTTCAACTTCAAGGTGAGTTTCTCACACCCCCTTTTACCCTTTTTAACTATTTTGGGGGTAGCATATATATCCTATCAATAATTCAATTTCGTTTATTCATTATTTACAAACTATAATTCACTACATGGACTTGTGTGTTTACTTGTTACTTGCTACAAATTACTTGCTCTTGGATTACTTCAAGATAGTATGATCATACGCCCCCCTTTGCGCTCAATACATTTGTTGTTATGAGTGGAAAAGGGCCTCATTATCCGAGTACGTTGGTGCACAATCCCAACTGGAAAGGACCTTACTTGCTCATTTACATTTGTTCATGGAATTGTAGATTTTTATGTACTTATATCAAAACTTGTGTGAACTCACCAACTATTCATTTAGTTGACTTTATTTTATATATATGTTACAGGTATAATTATTAGAGGATGAAACGGAGAAGACACTAGAACTTAGGTTATATTAATAAATGGACAAGTTGTTAATTGTTCTTGTATTTCTGGTTAGAAACTTGTGTACTTGATGTTTAAATTAATTAATGATAATATTGTCACTTAATAGTGTGACATGTGTTTTGGGCAATATGTATGTCACACTCGGGCGTATTCCGCTTTAGCCGGGGTGTTACACCAATATTTGATATGTTACCCCTGCATTTCTTAGTCCGAACGGCATAACAATATAACAATATATGCGGGTAGGAGTCATGAATGTTGTATCCTCTTGATCAGATGGTTCCATCTGAATTTGTTGAAATCTAGAGGAAGCATCCATAAAGGTAAGCATTTCATGTCCTGTCGTTGCATCCACCATAGAGTCTATATGTGGTAACGGGAAAGGATCTTTGGGGCATGCCTTGTTTAAATCAGTAAAATCGACACACACCCTCCACTTTCCATTCTTTTTAGAAAAAACAACCACATTAGCCAACCATCGAGGATACTTAACCTCTCTGATCATACCGGACTTAAGAAGTTTTTCAACTTCTTCTTGTATGATCAAGTTCCTTTCAGGAGCGAATTTCCTTCACTTTTGATGGACGGGTTTAACAGATAAATTAAGGCCTAACTTGTAAGTAACTACCTCCTTAGAAATACCTGTCATGTCTGAATGTCTGAAGGCAAACGTGGACTTTCTTCGCTTTAGGAAGGATATTAAATCCTCCTCGATTTCACTAGGGATACTGGATCCTCGATTTCACTAGGGATACTGTTAGTATACTTCTTTATGTCTCGCTCCCGAGCTTCCAGCACGTCCCTAGGATGCTGTTGTGGTTGCTATGCTATCGTATGTTTGACTTTCGGCTTCATAGATGAAGAATAATAGTTCTTGGCTTCTAGCTGATCACCATCTATCCTTACTACTCCGAAGGGGTCGGTAGTTTGATGCACTGATGCTAAGTAGAGGCTACCGCCTTCATCCCACGTAGCCAAGGCCTGCCCAAAATAACATTGCAACAAGATAGGTTATCAATAAAACAGAATCTTTGATAAGAATTTAACCCTTCGATGTATATTGGGAGGTTAATGTCCCCCAATGTTTTTTTGGTTTCTCCACTGAATCGAACTAACACTGATGTCCTCGGAATGATCTCCGAATCCGGGATATTCATCTTCTGAAGCACATCGTGTTGGATGATATTGACCGAGCTTCCACCATCGACTAGGATCCTGCGTACATAATGGTTAACAATAAACTAAGTGAGAATCAAACCGTCATGATGTGTATCCTGGATGTTTGATTTATCTTCTTCATCGAAGAAGATTCTTTTGTCAGTCATCAAACTGGTGGATATGAATGGTCGTTCCCCATTCTCCAGCTTGGTTTCTTTGGCGTGTCTTTTTATTGAAGGGAAAGAAGTGCCGCAAATATCTGAGCCACCGGAGATGAAGTTGGTCACTTGAGAATCTGGTGGGGGGCGGAGTTGCTTTTTGAGGAACCTCTTCAGGATTCTGGATCCTTGACTTTTTTCTTCCCAACAGTTCCTTAAAATGGCCCTTGCTTAGGAGGTATCCAATTTCCCTCCTCAAACCGATGCAATCGTCCGTCATATGGCCGAAATCCTCATGGAAGGCGCACCATTTGGATTTGTCTCTGAAGGTCGTTGATTTCTCGTTCTTTCAAGGCCACCTTGCCTTCTCTCCTAGATCCTTCATGGCACAAATCAAGCCATGAGTATCTACAGAGAAGCAATATTCTGAGATGCTGGGGTAATCTTCATCATCCTCTCCTTCTTCAACTGCTCGGACATTTCGGGTGTTGAATTTGGAGTACGGTTTCGAGTTGTTGTTTCTGAATGAGGATCCTTTATTTTTGTTAGGGGATTCTTGCTTCGTTTGAGCCCCTAATCGTTCTTGGATCCTTTTTTCATCTTTCAGCCGTATGAACCTCAGTGCTCTGTTCCTTACTTCATCTAAAGACCTGCAAGGAGTCATCAAAAGATCGTCATAAAATGGGGAGCCCCTATTTAGCCCCATCTTGAAGGCTTCTACAGCTGCAGTCATGTTAAGATTAGGGATTTCTAGGGCCTCCCTGCCAAACCTCGTGACAAAATCCCTAAGGGATTCATCATTAGGTTGGACTATTCTATATAAGTCACTAGTTAACTTCTCAAATTTCCTACTGCAATAAAATTGGTTGCTGAACAAGTTAACTAAATGTGAGAAGGAAGTAACAGAAAAGGGAGGAAGACTTAGCAGCCATTTTAAAGCAGACCCTGATAGTATGGATCCAAAACCCTTGCATAGACAAGAATCCTTGAGCCTCTCAGGAATTGGATTGATATCCATCCTTTCCCTGTATTGAGCTACATGCTCCTCAGGATCAGTGGTCCCATCACACACTTTCATGTTGGGGGTTTGAAAGCGTTTCGGGATCTCCACATCACAGGTTGGTGGAGCAAATCTGGATAATTTGTGGCTTCCTTTCGGTATCTCAGGGATTGGACGAATTACCCCTGGTACGCTGGATGTTATATCCTTAAGTTTTTGCAGTTCCTTAGCCAAGGCTTGGTTGGTACCTGCATCCTGCATGGAACCACAATTAGCATATAAGGATATAGGATCATACAAGTTACCTCTTTGTTGCATGAACGTAGACATCCCAGAAGAGTGGCTGAGGTAATAAGTGTCTGCTACATGAGTTGGTCCACCAGATGCGATAGTCTGCATGGGGATAATATCTCTTTCATGGACTTCTGAAGATCTCTGATGATGAATTCCGGAGGATCCTTGATTTTGGAGGAAGGATCCTTGAGGCTGAAAGTTGTAGGATCCTTGGTAGCATATCCCCGAGGTACCTGGTTGAATGATCGATGATCCTTGAACCTGTTGGCCCATAGATCACGGATTAAGGATGGATGATCCTTGTTGAAAGATTGAGGATCCGTGAGCTTGTTGACTCATGGCTCCCGATTGAAGGATGGATGATCCTTGAGTTGGTTGACCGAAGGACACTGGAGTGGTGAAATCCAACATCCTGGGCATCAGGGGAGTTTGATCCTCCGTTGGCCCCTTAGTCCTCTTCAAGTCTTCTATCTCCCGAATGATCCTCTGGTTAGTCTTGTTTTCCTTCTCCATGTATGCTTTAACCTGTGAAAACATAGCAGAAACATCATTGTTAGTATTAACCACCAAAGTGGCAGCAGTGGTATTCGAGCTCTGGAAGACTGGTAGTTGCGTCTTGTTTCCAGCGACAGCAGCCCGTGGTGCTACCGTGATTGGAGGAGGCATCGATGACAAAGTTCTTGATGAGAGAGGAACCGAAGATGGCATGGTTGATGAAGCAGAGGTTGATTGAGAGGCCATTGATGGTGATATAGGTATGAAAGATTGAAAATTGATAAGGTATTTTCTGGATTATAGCACAAATAGCCACACGGTGGGCGCCAAATTGTTTTGGTCAAAAATCAATTTATGATTATGTAACCAAATCCGTAATTATGAGGTATAGTGCTATGATAACAATAATGATTGTGTAGACGAAATAAGGATGAACACTGTTGGGAGCAGATTTTTATCCTCAGGATTGTTCATGTTTTAGGGATTTCAGCCTATTCTGCCGATACAAGTATTCTGAGGATTATGTTTTGCTAATCCAACTGTCCTTTATCGTTTTGTTTGTTTTTCAAACAAAACCACGTGTTTAATGTGCTACTAAGAGACGTGGGTTTGCAACGGTTATTTCTGAGGCTCCGT
Source organism: Bidens hawaiensis (assembly GCF_021521415.1). Taxonomy (NCBI): domain Eukaryota; kingdom Viridiplantae; phylum Streptophyta; class Magnoliopsida; order Asterales; family Asteraceae; genus Bidens; species Bidens hawaiensis. Next base: position 97,982 of record NW_027497971.1, on the reverse strand, counting down.
CAATTCGAACGTGTGAAGCAATGGATAGTGGAAGACTTAGTCTAGGGGGTTTATCCTGAATTTCTCAAAAATTCAGTTGTAATCTTTTGTTTATATAAACGAGCTGAATTGATCATTTAGAACACACACCTCGCACTCATAGCTACTGAAACTCATTGTAACACTTAGCAATTGATCGATTATCAGCTCGAACACTTGTAATCATCCTTTTTTTTATTAATAAATAGATGGTGATAGTTTTCACCGTACGGGGGTTTTTTGTGCCGGAGATCCTCAAGATCAAGGGCTTTTTCCCTCGAAATCAAATAATTGTGTTCACCATATTTTTGATCAAGCACTCTACCTCACATATGAATTTCATTACAAAATTACTTTGTTAATTTTTGACCGAAACAAACACCGTGATTTGTTGCGAGGAAAAACCCCTTGATCTTGATTAGATCGAAGGAAAAAAAACCCCGGGTGATGACAAATCGTTTATCACCCCTTTATTAATGTCAAAAATAGGGTTACAAATGTGGAGTTTATGATCAACGAATACAATGAAGCTAAGTGTGTGTGGTTGCTAAGAATTTTAAGCTAGTGTATGCGAATATGAGCTAATCAGTGAGTGTCTCAACCTAGTTGATCATAACGCGTTTATATAAAAAAATCACAACTAACTATATCTCTTATAATCACGCCACGCTTCCCACTAGCCGTTCCAACTCTTTTGACCACGTGCAGGAGTCATCCAGTAGCACAAAAATAGGATGACCAAGTCGTCCATCCGTTCTATCTATTAAACACAACACCACTTAAATACAATCATTAGTAAACAAATAATACCAAGGATCATTGATATAATAACCCAAACTTTTGTATTAGATAACAAACGAAGTAATAGCTAGTAAAACGGATCAAATATTAACATCGACTAACTGAATGTGATGTAAAATAAATATTAAGTAAGCCAATATGTTATGATTATAAATTATATAGTTGGTTAATGTATTAAGTACAAGGCTTAGTAATTTGAACCCAAACTAGAAGGTGTAAATTGTAAGTATGTGAACTAAGTAAAATAGAAAGATGAAGGACCATTGCTGCCATTCCTTGAAATTATCCCTTGATGAAATTTGAATTTGAAAAGTCTGGGTTACATGATAACGCCGCCGGATAAGATGGCGAAATTGTGGGTGTTTCCAACTCGTTTATATATACACGAATACACAAACAACTTCTTTGATCAAAAAGCCTAAATCCCTATTTATCCCTATCGTATTCGCCGCCGCCGCCGCCGCCGCCCTGCAACTCGCCGGAGAAACGTGGGCACCGCAGCCACCTCGAGTTCTCGCTGACTCCGCGGGTAGTCACACACCACCGTTCGCCTCCGCTCTCTGTGTTTCTGCATTCAGCCGCTGCCACCGGAACTCGCTAAGTCGACGCCACCCGAAATTAGGAACAGCCGCCACTACTTGGTTCGTCGAAAAACGCGTTACCACCGCTGGCGGAAAGCACCGCTCTGTTAGCCGGAGTCTTAAGTTAGTCACCATCGTCGACACTTGCTGGAAAGCAAAACCCGACATCGCCGTTATAGCCACAGTTGAAGGTAACCTTACATGCAGTTTGAATTTGATAATGAACCAAGATTTTGAAACATGTAAAAATTGATATTTATTTCTCTTTGTTTTTTTTTGGAAGGAAACTGGCAAGATTTTCTATACATAAAATTAATTAAATGAATTCGATTATTTTCCAAGTAAAAGAAGTTTACAATGAATAATTTATATGTTTTCACAAATCTGGTTATTTATATCATGTTCATAAAGTAATATTTTCACCTTCACCTACCACCGTATATGTAGAGTATCTTAAAGTTATGAACCATATATTCCTTTTTGAGTTAACAACACTTGAACTATAGTTAATATTTTATTTGGAAATACGCAAACTGAATTAGTGGTAACTAGTATCTTAAATCTGTTACTAAACTTTGATATAAATATATAATAGTCTAATATGTAAAAATAACGGGATTATAGGTTCTTGTGGTTAGTTGCGGACGAGTTAGATTGCTTTTCTATTTGGCTTATCGATTAAGGTACGGTTTCCGTTTTTGTTACTCATAGTATTATATTTTGTTCCTTCGTAGTACGGATTCTGTTTTTCTTCACTCATAGTATTGGTTCTAGTCCATTTTATATCCGATGTCCGTCACTTCGTAGTGCGGATCTTTGTTATCTAGTTCGGTTTATTCGTATGATATGGTTATATTAATTTTATAGCATGCAATAGGTTATATATATTTTGAATTCATTATTGCATGTTCCTGTTTAAATATCTTTTAGTTATACGACTTTAGTTCAGTACTCTGTTACCCGAGCATTTCTGACTTGTCGTTGGGGCGTCAACGACATGGCACTTATCGTGACAGTGCGTAATCAAAGTTCACGGCGTCTCTGAAAGTACTCATGTAGTACCTTGGCCACTTAGAGGCGTATAGATCGATCTTAGCTCTGACTCCTGACTCCTGACTTCTGTTTGAGATGGAACAATGTGTGCACGCCACCCACACCGTCTCTTTGGTGCATGGACTAGCTAGCTGTGTACCCCTCTGTTTAGGCTCTGGGTGCTTCCGTATTACACGACCTATTTATTTTAACATCATCGTCGTGTATTTTAGTAATTATATTTTGTTTCGCTATATTTCTGGTCCGTTTTGATATGTGTATACGCATTTGGTTAAATTTGACTGTATTCAGATTACGTCCCGATCGTGTATCGGATTATGTTTCGCATTTAATTATAGTTCGGTCTAAAACGTGGTTTTATATCCGCAATAGTTTCAGTTTTATTTCAGTATGTGTTTTGTCTTATGTATGTCTTTACCTGTACTATTGTTCTTTCCGTTACTGGGCAATTTTTGGCTCAGCCGTATTTTCTTGTTTGTGTCTGTCTTATTTGCTATCAGGTAATTCGGGAAATCGGGGAGATCAGTGATGAGAGTAAAATGAAGCTCAAGAATAAGGACTTGATTAAATTTTCTTTTATTTAAGCATTTAATAAATTTGACTTAGAATTTCTTTCAGTGTTTTTAACCCTTTTGGTTGCCATGGGATTCTTTTCATTTCATTTAAATGATTTTTGTTTGGTCTATGATATCTGTAATACTGACACGTCAGCCTGCTCCGGGTTGGGGTGTTACAATTGACCATTTATAACCTGGAACATATAACAAGGATAATTGATCCATAAAGTATTCAAGGATAGATGATCCTCAGCATAAATTATATGCCCTAACAATGACTAATAATGATGTCGAGTTTTTGGAAAATCTGTTTTGATTGTCTTGCAAATGGCTTTATTATGATCATTATTTAACGACGATGGAGACTTATCAAACATGCACTTTAAGAAATTTTTAAATAACAATTTAAAAGTATATTGCTTCTCATTTTTCAATAGTGTACCATCAAAAAGTATGGACTAGCCATAGCCATGATGATTCACCCCGACAAATGGGGAAATAGCATCTTAAATTTGTTGGTCATATATATGGCATCAAATGCAACATCATCCCTAAATTTTATATACAAGTCTTTTGATCTCCTATCAGCACAAAAAATATTTCTTGGAGACCCGTTATTAAACAAACCCACAAGCTTCTAGTATTTATCTTGGAAATGTTTAATATGCCAGTAAAACTCCTTACCTTTATATTGTTTTCGTTGATAAGTTAAGACGTTGGAACATTGTTTTAATGTATCACTATTTTCATGTGGATATTTCATGGTATTTATACCTTCTTGATTTCACTAGGTTTCAACCCGGTTTGACACTGTTCTGCCATTAGAGATTTGCAGGTCAATGAGTGGTGAAACTTCCTACGAGACTAGTGTTTCATACTTTGGTCGGAATAACTGTAATCTCATGATTGTGTGAATTGTTAAAAATATCCACAAACCATTTCCCATCTTAACTTTTTGAAATCCGAAGACATGCTTTACATCCGGTTCCTTCGACGTTTTTTAGTGTCTCCTATGGAACTTTTACATTTCAAATCCTTTAAACCTTCTTTGTTATACATAGTTTCTCTGATAATGCTCATTTGTTGTCTTATTTTAAAAGCCTTATGAGTATGTATTCCAAATTCAAGTAAAAAAACATAGCGATCGTAGAAATCATAAGCCTCATCAAGAGTATCGAAAATATTTCTCATTACGTCATTAATTAGCTTCTTTCTAAAATGCAGAATCAATGCCATTTCTTTTCTTTGTTTCAAAATCTGCACCACTATTAATGACCAAAAGCCTTTCTGAATCAATACAGCCAATTAGATTTGTTTCAAAAGCTTCAACCTGTTATTAAACTTCTAACTATGTTGATATATCTACCATGTAAAGAAAAAAAATGCACATGGATGTTATAGTACAAATAAATATAAAGAATTAACAAGATGGATCTTTTTAAAAAAAGAATTAACAAAGAACTATTGAAATCAAATTACATAATAGCGATAAGAATTATGATGCAATAAGAATTGAAAAGCTGCTAACCAGCTGGTCTCAAGTTTTTTTACTAACCCCGTGGTGCACTTAGTTTTTGAGATAACTATTACGCTCGGAATTCAGGTGCAGATGGCAAGTTTTTTTTAGGTAACAAGGGGTATTGATGGAGAAGATTGTTATGGATATAAGGGATTTAATTAGATATTGAACAAAACTACATAGTTTAAATGATTTGCATCTAACGTTAATGTATAACGGTCTCATGTTCACTTTCCTCTGTTATAACTCTTCGTAAATATCCACATAGTTAATAGATATTCAAGATGATTTTTAAAGTTTCCAGTCATGGCCTATGAAATTGTAACTTTGGGTTGGCATGCATGCAAGATTAATACTATATATATGCATGCATATATCCTCTATCTATATTTCCATTATACGTTTATTTACCTATCATATTGAGACATAAGGATAGAGAGGAGCAGCCTCTCTATCCTTATAGGGTAGAGGTAAGGCTGTCTACATCTTACCCTCCTCAGACCCTACCATAGTTTTGCTATTGGTGGGATATACTGAGTACGATGATGATGATGATGATGATGATGATGATATTGAGACATAAAGCAAGCAAGTGAGCAACCCAAAATGAAAAAACCAAACAAACCCATCTCCGGTGGGAGAAGTATTCTTTGTTTTTTCTTCTTGTATTCATGAAGCCTACAATAACAAAAGTGTATACTTGACAAGCATAAGCATACACGTTCGCGTCTGACGGTACAAACAAACCGTATAACACCGGTCTTCTCGCTTGATTATGTGGAACAACGCAAATCCTAACCCTCATCTTAGTTAATAGATATGAATTAATTAATATCACACAACCATGTGCATATCTAGGTAAATAAGTTTATATATATATATATATATATATATATATATATATATATATGAAACAAAGTTTGCATAAAAGTAAATAAACTGATTGAAGAGGAAGGTCTTAGCAGAGCCCAGTTGAACCCGCAAGACTCACCTTGCAGAGGGACGTCTGCGCAAGGACCAACTGGTTCCGCAGGACCCACCATGCTCAGAGATGAAGACCTTACGCGCAGTACGCCAGCTGTTCCCGCAGGGAAAGCCTCCCAATGGTGAAGTACCCCGCCTGTCCCCGCAGCTGCGGATACAAGCCATCAGGGAAGGCTACCCGCACTAATAGCAAGGCTACACGCACAAGGCACTAACTCAATAATTCAGTGTCACCTGAAGGAATGAGCAAGGCGGGAACACTCCCGCCCAAATGAGCCAGTCCGTATGCTTCTGGAAGATCTTTTGTACTATACCTGCCAAGGTATGGACAAAATAGACAAGATCTGACCAAAGCAGCCCATGAACCAATCACAGGGTGACAGCTCACCGACAATAGTACGAGGAGGAGCATGCTCTAGTACTGTTTGTCATTATTAGCCGCTGCCTACTCATCAACCCTTGTCGTGGCACACACAAAGCCTGCAGTTGGTGGAAAGGGAACAGTACACAGCCGGCCTTGTCACTATCAGCCGCTGCCTACCCACCAACCAGCATGGCACGTGCGTAGCCCATAGTTGGTAGAACAAGAATATTATACAGCTGGCTGTACCTGCTTGGAAACCTACCTTCGGCTATAAATACTCCAACACCTTGGAACGGTGTCATCATCTGGTATCTTACCTTCACTAGCTATTTCTCTCAATATACACTTATATTCAGAGCAATCTAGTCTGATTCTCACGCCGGAGGGTGGTCACAAGGAGGAACACCCCCCCCCCTTCTCAGTGACGAGCTCACGGTGTCTGTTTTGCAGGTCATCAGAAGAACATCCTTCTTTGCCGGACCTAACACTCGTGGGAAACATTACTTAACCCCCAGATTATCCATAATCTACTCGGGGTCGCCTAGTGTTTCTTCATTGGCGCCATCCGTGCATAAAAGCTAGAACTACTTATTCAGTTTTTTCAAAACCTCTGAAAAGATGGTTAACGTTACTCCGGTCCCAAGGCCAGTGAGTGACCAAGAAACCCCGGTAATCACAACCCCAGCTACTGGGGGGAACATCGGCGGTCACACAAATTTTACGAACACTACCCCGGTTACCCAAGCCGGGGAAAGTGCAGTAAACAATCTTTCACTGGGATTCACCGATGCCCAGTTAGAGAAACAGACGATGCTCCCCCTTCAAACACTCGATCAAGTTAAAGCGTGGGCCGAAGCACGTCAAAAGTAATTCAAGCTGAGTTGGATGAACACTTGCGTTCACTCCAGCAGGCTGACGAATTCGGAAGCACTCGACAACAGCTCAACATGAACAGTGAGTGCGAATACTCGGATGATGATCGGGAGGAATCCGACACCGACGCGAACCCTCGCCATAGGGCGAAAGGGAAGCGTAAGGAAACAGACTTCCAACCAAGAAGGAATTTCGGAGAAACCTTCAAACCAAGGAACGCGGGGGGAAACCCACGCGACTTCTCCAAAACCTTTAGACCAACTGCTGCAAATGCGGGAACATCCAAGTTTGCAAGGGACATTGCGGAAGCAATCGCTCCGAGAAGTGCCAAACAGATGTCCAACATCGGCACTTATGATGGTCTATCCGACCCAGATGATCACTTGAACAGATTCATAGCAGGGGCAACCGTCAGTAACTGGACGGAACCCACGTGGTGTTACATGTTCCAGATGACGCTGGTTGGAGCGGCCAGGGAGTGGTTTGATCGTTTACCGGTCCACCACATATATGATTGGGCGGACTTTCAACATAAGTTCAGCCAACACTTCAGTCAACAGAGGAAATATACTGAAGAGCAGTGGACGATCCTCAACTGCGTGAGAGAGGAGGATAAATCTTTACTAGACTTCATCACTCGCTTCAACTCCAAAAAGCTGAGTCTAGGCAACATAAGTGAAGATCTTGTTCGCGCCGCTTTCATCCAGGGTGCCGAATACCCAGAGCTTATCCGCATGTTGACGGGTAAGGACGGCATGCCATCCACATGGGATGCCATCATGATGGCGGCCAAGCGCTTTGCCGAGACGGAGAAGCACCTGGGTAGAGATCTTCCCCAGAGTACACACCTCTACACGCAGAGGACCAGAGAAAACAACGTTCGGATCGCCCGGCAGAACAAAAAGAGGAAGCTAGGTATTTGGCAGTCAAGGGTAAACTTTGACACCTCATCCAGCTCTCGCCCTCTTGTTGGCGGAAGGGATAACACGCACCCTTCAAGCCGAAAACACCGGTGGACGCCACTCACCAAAAGCGTCACAGAGATATTTGCCACCAAAAAACTCCCATGGCCAAAAGCTCCAATGATCCGGCAGCGACCTAATGCGGATCAGAGCAAATCCTGTGACTTCCACGGGACAAAGGGTCACAATACAGAGGAGTGTACATCCTTGAAGGATATTGTTGAAACATTCGTCAAGGATGGAAGACTTGCACACCTTGTGGCATCAATCAAGAATGGAGGAAGGAATGATAACCGGTATAAAGGCAACGGACGAAAGCCCGTTGACATCAGCATCCACATGGTTCATGGCAACATCAGAGGAAGAAAAAGACGAACGACAGAACCATGCGAATGGAAGGAAGCTGAGGTGCGCTTCCCGCGAGTGCCAGGAGGACCCAGCAAGGAAGGCCCTATCGTCATCAAAAGCCAGCTGGGGCATTACATAACTTCCCGCACTCTTGCTGACAACGGCGCCTCGTCAACGGTTATGTACAGGCAGTTCTTCTACAAGCTAGATGACGAAGACAAAGAACGCCTGGAAACGGTTTACGCCTCAATGGAAGGGTTCGACGGCAGCACAAACACTCCCCTGGGTATCCTATCTTTCCCCGTCATTCTCACGGACGGGAAATACTCCCGCACAGAAGACGTGGACTTCGTCGTGATGAGGAAGCCACACCACACATACGACATTCTCTTCGGGAGAGACGGGATGGCAAGATTTAACGCCGTGGTATCTTCAGTCCACGGCATGATGGGATGGCCAACTGCTGAGGGTGTAGCGATGATCACCGGTATCCCCCAGGTATGCATCGCTTCTGTCTCATCTAAACCCAAACCAAAGATAGCTAAACCAACCATCACCGAACCAGAAAAATGGGCCCTCAATGGCAAATACCCTGACCAGGCTGTTACCATTGGCCCAACAATCACTGATCCTACGCGCACCTTACTCAAATGCTTACTACAGAGAAACGCTGACATCTTCGCGTGGACACCAGCTGACATGACTGGTGTACCTCGAAGTAAAGCAGAGCATAAGCTCAAGTGTGACCCGGCTTTTACGCCAGTCATACAAAAGCGCAGAGTAATGGGGGCGGAACAGGCTAACGCGTATAGAACCCAAGTCAAGGAACTCCTTGACGCGGGCATCGTACGCGTTAGTAGATATCAAACATGGGTTGCAAATCCCGTTATGGTACCGAAGGCTAACAAACAATGGCGCATGTGCATAGATTTCAAAGATTTAAACAAAGCATGCCCCAAAGATTGTTACCCGTTACCCGAAATTGACCTCAAAGTGGATTCATTAGCACCGTTTCGCCTTAAATGCTTCCTTGACGCATATAAGGGGTACCATCAAATCCACATGGCTGTAGATGATCAGGACAAAACCGCATTTCGGACGCCCTATGGCACATTTTGTTATCAAATGATGCCATTCGGACTTAAGAATGCAGGGTCCACATACCAACGCCTGATGGACAAAGAGTTTCATGCCCAAATTGGGAGAAACTTGGAAGTCTACATGGATGATTTGGTCATCAAAAGCCCTGAGCCAGAAGCGATGTTGAAAGACATCGAAGAAACTTTCAACACGCTCAGAAAGATAAACATGAAGCTCAACCCGAGCAAGTGTTCCTTTGGGATGGAAGAAGGGAAGTTCTTGGGAGTCATTGTTACTAAAGATGGCTTCAGAGCGAACCCTGAAAAGGTCGAAGCCATTATCAAAATGGAATCACCTACTACCATAAAGCAAGCCCAGACACTGAATGGACGTCTAGTCGCACTTAACCGCTTTTTGTCAAACCATGCGGATAGGTCGTTCCCATTCGTGTTAACATTGAGAAACTGTTTAAAGAAAACGCACTTCCGCTGGACACCAGAAGCGAAAGCAGCTTTTCAGGAAATCCGGTCACGCTTGATCGAACTCCCAACGCTCACAGCACCAGAAGCGGGGGAGGAATTAATCATATATCTTTCTGCCACAGATAGAGCAACCGGGGCAGTCCTGCTAGTAGAGCGAAAAGGTATCCAGATGCCTATTTACTATGTTAGCCGTGTCCTAACAGACGTAGAAACCCGGTACTCCACCCTAGAAAAACTAGTCTTAGCACTTGTACAGGCTTCACGCAGGCTAAGACGATATTTCCAAGGTCACCCAATCACCATTCTCACCAACTTCAAACTTGCAAGCGTTCTAGGCAAACCCGAGTTATCGGGACGTCTAGCCAAATGGGCAATTGAGTTGGGGGAATATGCGATAAAGTACAAGCCAAGACCAGCCATAAAAGGCCAGGTCCTGGCCGACTTTATTGCAGAAGTCCCCGCTTCACGGGAGAAAGAGTGCCAGGAAGAGGCTCAACCCTCCCCAGCACAGGACATCAATGATGTCTGGCGACTATACACTGATGGAGCAGCCAGCAACGAGGGTTCAGGCGCAGGGTTGAAACTAACCAACCCAGCAGGCCAAGAATACACTTACGCTATTCGACTGGATTTTCCAAGTACGAATAACGAAGCCGAGTATGAAGCATTCTTGGCCGGGCTGAGAATTGCGCGTAAAATGGGAGTGAAAAACTTGGAAGCCCACGTGGATTCCATGTTTGTAGCCAACCAAATAAACGGAACGTACACGGCCGTGAACGACACAATGGCCCTGTACCTCGCACAAGCAAAAACCCTTATGCGCGATTTTAATGATTGTAAAGTCATACACGTCAAGCGTAGCGAAAACAAATCTGCGGATGCGTTAAGCAAGCTTGCATCATTAGCCTTCACCCATTTGGGTAAGGACATCCGCATTGAACTCCTTGAAGCACCATCAGTCCCGCACAAGGAAATTTGTGTCATCCAAACCGGCACAGAAACGTGGATGACACCAATAATAAATTACCTTGCAGCGGGTATACTACCAGAGTCAAAAACACAGGCAAGAAAAATACGTTGTAAAGCATTAAACTATCAACTCATCGATGACATCCTTTACAGACGTAACTTTCTTGGCCCACTCTTAAGATGCGTGGACAACCAAGATGCTGACTACCTCCTAAGGGAAGTACACGAAGGCATCTGTGGAGTACACGCAGGTCCACGCGCTGTTGTAGCTAAGCTAAACAACGCGGGATACTTTTGGCCGGGGATGCATACGGATGCGCTGGCATACATCAGAAAGTGTAGGTCTTGCCAGCTCTACGCACCCAACACGCATCGCCCGAAGAATGAACTTGTTCCAGTCACCTCTTCATGGCCATTTCAGAAGTGGGCCATCGATGTGACAGGCCCATTTCCTACAGCAGCAGGAAACATTCAGTTCCTAGTGGTATCCATCGACTACTTCACCAAGTGGATAGAAGCAAAACCCTTAGCCCAAACAACCGCAAAACATATTAAAAAATTTATTTGGGAATTTATTATTTGTCGTTTTGGACTTCCACAGACTTTGGTGAGTGATAACGGCACCAACTTTGCTGACAAGAAGCTTCAAAAATGGCTGGAAGAACTTCAAATCACCCACACCTTTACCTCAGTGGCACACCCGCAAGGTAACGGTGAGGTGGAAAGAGCAAATAAAAGCATCGTTGAAGGCATAAAGAAAAGACTCATGGAACACAGATCCGGCTGGGTAGACGAAGTTCCACACGTCCTTTGGGCAAACAGAACGCTGAAAAAGGCCAGTACGGGAGAAACCCCGTTCAGCCTCACTTATGGCACTGAAGCCATGGTCCCAGTCGAAATTGGTTTGCCCTCACCAAGGGTCTTGATTCAGCCAGAAGACAATGATGCAGAAAGACGGTTAGACCTTATGCTAACCGAGGAACGCAGAGACTTAGCCGCAGCGCGTGAAGAAAACTACAAGCGACAAATGCAAAAGTACTACAATGCGCGGGTAAAACTCTGCAACTTCAATGTAGGAGACTACATATTGCGTAACAACGAGGCTTCAAACCAAGAGCGCCCAGGAAAACTGGCATCGGTCTGGGAAGGACCGTACATTATCAAAGAAGTTTTGGGAAAAGGCGCATACCGGCTCGAAAGGCTCGATGGCACTCCTATCCCAAGAACATGGAACGGAGCTCAATTACGCAAATGTTACATGTAGATCAATTCCAAACTTGTAAAGAAAAGGCCTAGAGCCACTTCTAATGGAAATGATTCTCCTTTCACATTGTGTTGATAGCCTTACCTTTATACTTATGAACTTCCCACACTGATATGCCGGTATTCACCGCATAAATATGGGAAGAAGTAAGTCGTTGCGTGTGGAAGGCGGCAAAACCCGCATAAACACATAAAACGGTAAAAATTTCTAAGGAAAACCTTCACGCAGGTCAGCTATAGGTGAAGTTTGGTCATCCTAATAAATGAAAGTGACGGTCCTACCCGCACAATCATGATAGAGGAAACTGAACATTAACCTATTGGCAACCGCGCGTCGAAAGGTTAACTTATTCAAAACACTTAGAAAATTTCAAAGGAAAAGATGAGGAAAACTTCCACGCAGGTCAGATATAGGTAAAGTTTAGCCATCCTACTAAGTGAAAGTGACGGTCTTATCCGCACAATCTCTGCCACGTTGAAAAGTTAACTTATCTAAGTACTCAAGAAATTACTAAGTTAAAACAAAATATGCGCGAAATAAACAAGGCAAGGCATTAACAAATAATCTTTATTCCATCAGCATTCAAACATTACAATAATTGCTGGGTACATACCCGCATACAAGATTAGACTACAAACATAAGTCCTCTAATGGTGGAAAGGGATCTAAAGTATCAAGCTTCAGGACCACTCCCACTTGGACCCGCACCATCAGTAGAGTGTGGCGGTTCAAGGAAAGCTTTGAGGATAGCTAGCCCATCATCAGCAGCAACAATCTCGTTTACCTTCTCCACCACCGGATGAAGGAAGGCGGCATACTGATTCACGGCTTGGTCATACGCAGCTTAAGTATCCACATTGTAAAGAGGGAAGTTGGAAGGCGGAATGCCTTGTTCAACAAACCCTAGACCAAGCAAGAAGCCAGCCTTTTCCCCATCCTCATGAGAAGCTTTGAGGGCTGCGCTCATCGCATCGTCATATGATGTGTTCGTGAACACCCGATGCACAACCTCAAAAACAGAAGTATATCAAAAACTCTTCTAAGGAAAAGCGTAAAGAAATTGTGAAACTACGCATACCTGAGACAACGCTTCTCGGAGAAGCCATTCCTTGGTAACCAGAGCCTCCTGGAGGGCAGCTTGAGCTTCATTATGGGCGCGTTCGGCTTCGTTCTTTGTAAGGTTGGCAAGCAACACATCTTTGGCTGCAGCCTCTTCGACGCCCTTTAGCTTACGCTCAGTGTGGTCAAGCACCCCCCTCTGGTCCAAGATCTCTTGGAGCTTCTTGGCATCTTCCATGGCCAAGGCATCATGAGCTTGCTGGAGCCTCTCTAATTTGGCTTTAAGTTCCTCATTCTCGATGCGTAGAGGCTCAGCAGCAGCTTCAGCCTTGGTGGCCCTCTCGGTTGTGTTCCGTGCAGTTTCCTTAGCCAACCGAAGCTGTTCATTAACAGCTTGGGCGGCCTTGGAACGGGCCTCGAGACGAGCCTGAACGTCAACCTCAAGGGCCTTGAAGGCCTTCTCCTTCTCCGCAGCAACGGCGGAGAGCCTCCTGTTCTCCTCCCGGACAGCCCGCGCCTGAGCTACTTCTTGGATACGAGCTGCCTTTAACTTGTCGTTTTCACGACAAAGCAGCTCGACGCGCGGCTGCATCCGGGCTACGAGAATGCGGAGCTCATTTGTCAACCTACCCTCCTGGTAGCTTGACATTGCTTCCCCCAGCGCCCCACTTGAGGCGGCGTGGCGCGCCCACTCGACGCATTCCACAGGCGTCCGAAGGGTTGTTCCTCGGAGGATGTTCCATCGTGGAACATACACTTCATTGGAATCCGACACTGCAAAAGCAAAAAGCAGTTAAGAAAAGATGATAAAAAAAATAAATAAAATAAAATAATAAAAGGCCAAAATAACCCTACGCATCTGTAGGGTCGACGACAGGCCTGTAGCCGCCAAACCCATCACCCGAACCTAACGGATATACATCCAAGAGGTCAGGCAGATGGGAAGGAGGCAGAGATTGGCTTAACGCCCCAACCCCGGACATACATGAAGGACCGGCCGTAGTCGCCAGCGCCGGAGGAGGCATAGCGGAGGCCGCCGTGGTAGAAACCAACGGAGGTGAACTCACCGGAGGTGAACTCACAACTGCGGCCGCGGCTGTGGAAGAATCCACAGAAACACTCACCGCCGGCTCAGTGAAGGAATCAGTGAATATGGCACTGACAGCCGGCGGAGACGTCGTCACAGTTGGAACAGTTGGCTCAACCGGGTGAGCAACTGAACCAACTGAAGCAGGCGCAGTCACCTGGGTCATCGCCTCAGGTAGGTTGACCAAACCTACCGTCATGGGTCCGGAGGTGCTCCTCCCCGCTCCACCCTGGAATGCGGTAGCATCCACGCCTGCACAAAGAGGATATATAAGTATAATGGCGGAAAGTTATGCAGTTAAGATAAAGGAAGTATACTTACGGGTCCTTTTGAGCTTGAAGGTGCGAACGGGCGGGGACGAACCCGATGGAGCCGGCCTCTTCGTACCGGTCACCGTCGTTGTCCTGGGCTGCTCGGAGGTGACAGCCGTTTCAACCTCCAGAGCAGTGGTCTTAACACCACCCGGGTTCCCCGCCGCCTCTTCACTCTCGGTCTCCGACTCAGACCGGTTCACCTGGTCGGCAGTGGAGGCTACCTTCGCCTTTACCTTCCCGCCAGCAGCCTTCTTCTTCCGCGCAAGAAAAGGACCATCTGCGGATTCCTCATCAGACGATGACAAGATTAGAGGAATTCCAGCAGAGGTTTCAGCATTCAGAGGGCGAGGGTTAAATAGTCTTTTACCTGGCCGCGTGGCGCTCAGTATTTCGTGGCCTGGCGGGTAGGCCTCCACAAACCGATCCGCAGTCTGCACAAGGATGGGCGACTCGTTCTCGTCAAGAGCACGAGTACCCAACCGAGCGGGACCGTCAGCTTCCCGCGGATGCAGGAGGGACTGCAAGTCATTTCCCTCTGAAATAAAAAGAAAAACAGTTAGAAAAAACCTTAAATCAACAAAGAAGACGGAGCATACCGTAAGGGATAAAGTTCAAACCGTATTCAAGTACGATGGGAATCTGTGGCGCATCCGCCCCAGCATCCTTCCACACCCTGCTCATACCGAGCATCACTATCGTGGACTCCGGAAAGCGGTAAACCGGAGTCTGGATCCGGGAAATCTTGGAGAACCATTCCGCCTCCTAGTAGTTGGAGGCGTGAAGGCTGGGGAGAGCTCTCCCGTTCTTAAATGTCATCGCTATAGGGACGACACGGGCAGAGATGTAAAAGAACTCCCGCTTCCAAGACCGAAGACTGCGCTCGGTAGCGCAGATCTTCAAACCCTTGATCCGGGTGACCAGGGTGTACCAGCCTTGGATGCACCTCCAGGAGTAGAAGGTCATCAGGCGGTCGACGTGGGGATCCACGCCAAGAATGAGGCACACCCACTCAAAATGGCGGATCTTGGCGATCGCCATTGAGTGTACCTCCGTCAGGTGCACACCGTGTCTATCCAGAACACGGTATACAAACTTCGTCAATGGGAACCTAAGATTCCCATAGACGAAGAAGGCGGCATATACCCCTATTTTGCCCTTGGGTGCATCGTACACCGTCTGGTGTGGCTCCGGAAACTCAGGCTCGAACGGCTCGAGCATGAACTTCCGGACGATGTACCGGTAAAGCTCGATGGGAAGAGCACACTGGCATTCGCCAGCAGTGCTCTTATCGTCCTTATCGGACGTAGACGTCGGGTTCTCGACATACAAGTCAGACTCCTCGACGATAGCTTCTGGATCATGAGTAGACGACATGTTTTGGAGGTAAAGAACGATTTCAGGAGAATGCTCGACAGAGAGTATTCGCCAGAAATCGCTTAGAAGGAGAAGAAAGAAGTGAAAGTGTGGATTACCAGGAACCCTCTCCCTCTTTATATACTCATCGCAATGAATGCGATGAATTTAATGCGGATGAGAGAGAAAAGAGCTGGTGCAATGAAACTATGACACGTGTCATACTTAGCACCCGCAGGGAATGGACGCCAAGAATACCTTGGAAGTAAGATAACTATAAGACGAGTGCGGGTACAGTGTCAAGGCGAAACCCTTCACATACTTAGCACTCGCAGGGAATTGAAACCAAGAAGGATCTTCTGGGCCATGCTTGCGGAAAGGGAAATAACATCCCCGCATAGCGGGAACGTTGAGAACTAGATTGTTTGAAGCTCCAGGATGGAATTGGTTCTTTAACATAGTTGATCACTATGTTTAAAACTACCAAAACCTCGTGGAGAATCTACACAAGTGAA
Organism: Bidens hawaiensis; assembly: GCF_021521415.1. Classification (NCBI taxonomy): domain Eukaryota; kingdom Viridiplantae; phylum Streptophyta; class Magnoliopsida; order Asterales; family Asteraceae; genus Bidens; species Bidens hawaiensis. The sequence goes on along the minus strand of NW_027497971.1, from coordinate 81,799 downwards.
ACTCAATGCTCCTGACTTACGAGGAGGTTACACACCTACCCGCATCAGACCCAAAGATCAAGCAGAAAAGTCGGGAATTTCTGCACGTGACATTAGGGAAACCGCGGGAAGAATCCCCACGGACAACCTTAAAACTAAATCCTTTTCAAAACCCCATGCTTAAGTCCAAAGTTCACCTCACTTATTAACAATTCGTGATAAGAACATTAGACTGGGGGGACTTGAAGAGGAAGGTCCCAGTAGAGCCCAGTTGAACCCGCAAGACTCACCTTGCAGAGGGACGTCTGCGCAAGGACCAACTGGTTCCGCAGGACCCACCATGCTCAGAGATGAAGACCTTACGCGCAGTACGCCAGCTGTTCCCGCAGGGAAAGCCTCCCAATGGTGAAGTACCCCGCCTGTCCCCGCAGCTGCGGATACAAGCCATCAGGGAAGGCTACCCGCACTAATAGCAAGGCTACACGCCCAAGGCACTAACTCAATAATTCAGTGTCACCTGAAGGAATGAGCAAGGCGGGAACACTCCCGCCCAAATGAGCCAGTCCGTATGCTTCTGGAAGATCTTTTGTACTATACCTGCCAAGGTATGGACAAAATAGACAAGATCTGACCAAAGCAGCCCATGAACCAATCACAGGGTGACAGCTCACCGACAACAGTACGAGGAGGAGCATGCTCTAGTACTGTTTGTCACTATTAGCCGCTGCCTACTCACCAACCCTTGTCGTGGCACGCACAAAGCCTGCAGTTGGTGGAAAGGGAACAGTACACAGCCGGCCTTGTCACTATCAGCCGCTGCCTACCCACCAACCAGCATGGCACGTGAGTAGCCCATAGTTGGTAGAACAGGAATATTATACAGCTGGCTGTACCTGCTTGGAAACCTACCTTCGGCTATAAATACTCCAACACCTTGGAACGGTGTCATCATCTGGTATCTTACCTTCACTAGCTATTTCTCTCAATATACACTTATATTCAGAGCAATCTAGTCTGATTCTCACGCCGGAGGGTGGTCACAAGGAGGAACCCCCCCTTCTCAGTGACGAGCTCACGGTGTCTGTTTTGCAGGTCATCAGAAGAACATCCTTCTTTGCCGGACCTAACCCTCGTGGGAAACATTACTTAACCCCCAGATTATCCATAATCTACTCGGGATCGCCTAGTGTTTCTTCACTGATCGAAGCATTTTATTATTTAATCAAACAACCATAGAGTTTATAGTTGAAGGAAATAAATAAGTAAGCATGGAAATTTAAAACTTTTTCACTGTCTATGAACCCAAATACCAGGACTTGGGATCTCTTTATGAGCCACAAACAAAAGATAATTCCCAGCCGGCGCAATGTTAGCAGAGGGTGGAGCTTTCACAGCAACTTGGTATCTTGACCCCCCAACAATCTTGAAATTAGCCATTCCTGCACTGTCAGTATGAGGAGTCTTTGATTCATCGAAAAAGAATGCGTGTTAAATGACGGTGCCACCATTGTCACTAATACCGAGCTTGGATCCACAACGCCTGTAACAGTGAACACGATATCCAATTGTTGGCCATATTGAATATTATTGTTTGCTGCGGGCAAGATTATTCTCGGACGAGAGTTCGTGTCCATGTAAGAAGGAGAGAACGCCTCCAGACTGAGCTCAGTTGGGTAAAGGACGTTTGTGAATTCGAATTTTTCATGTGGGTTACTTCCACCAACAAGAATGCGCCCATCCCGTAACAGAACCGCTGTGGAATGGTAAACTCTAGGTTTGGTGCTTGGATTTTGAATTTCGAATCGGGACCCTGCTTGGTTGTCTGGTCGGTATGTTACAGGGCTTAGAACCGGGTTCTTAGAACCGGGTTCCTCGCAAGTTCCCACCCGTCTATTCCTGCAGATGCTCCATTGATGATCAAAACATGGCCATTAGGTAACAATAACATGTCACCTATGACACGAGCAAGAGGCATGGTCTCCATGAACCATTGAGGGTTAGGGTCGGATATTTTGATTCGCCCACAAGTATCCAAGGCTCCATCAAATATCCCCTTATGTGCATTACGGAACGCACCCTGTGGTGCACCCCCACAAACTAATACTTCAAACTCGTTTACGGTCTCTCCTTTTAACCGCAAAGGGAGTACAACGGCAGATCCTGTACTTGGGTAATTCCTTGGTTGACCACCAGGCATTGTTGGGTATCTCTTGAGAACTAGGCGCTTGGAGTAGTCGAATAAAATAGCACGATTATTAGCAAAGATAAAGAGGTTACCATCAGGATAGAGAAACACAAATTGATATAGATTATTCTCTACTCCAGGGTTATTTGTTTCGACCAGAAAGGGCAAACCAACAGCGAGCTCAGCTGCGGATTTCTTGGGAAAGAACTCATAGTTAAATGCTCGACGGCCACCAATGATGATTTGCCTACCATCAGGCAGCATATGATTGGATGCATACCATCTGTGTTCATTCAAGCCGTTTGGCTTCTCTTGCCAATCACATGAATCACATGATTTATAAGTTCGGACGACACGCTCACCATCATCGTTGCCGCCAGTTTGGACTAGTCTTCAATCCGGCATTAAAGACCCTGATGAACACCACACGTTAGACAGCACCATGAGTGGGCGTACAGTATTTGATGCAACACCGTACTCCCATTGGCGGATCCAGCATACAAACGGGTGGTTCCCGAGTTTCGAAATAATAGTGTACGGATATATAGAAGACGCGTAGGAACCACCTAAAAAAAATTCCTGGATCCGCCACTGCGTACTCCACATAATGCGCTGTTGAGTTGGGACGGCATTTGCCTGCTGGAAGAGAGATATTTGAAGTTCCAAAATCAGTGCGGTCATACATGACCACGCGATCGTTGGGAAGGAGTTGCATGTGCATGGCAGAGATGCCTATGCTTGGCAACAGGACGGACCACGATCCACCCGCGGCGGGACATTGTTGGGCATGGAGGAAAATTAGCAGAAACAAAACAAGGAGGTAACTAGGAAGAGCCATTATATATAATTGTTGTTTATTTGCTTGATAAGGCTTTGGTGTGGTTTTGAAGCTGTTGACCGTGGGTTTAAATACATGATGCCGAAGCAGTAGCAGCAGATAGACTTGAAAAATAAGATTTTAGTGTAATTATCTTTTGTGTCGAAATAAGATTATAATGTAATTATCTTTTGTGTCTCTCTTCTTAATTTACGTATATAAAAGGAATGAGACAGCAGATAAACTTAAAACAAAAGGAAAGGAAAACGATTATAATTATCTCTTTTATTATAACAAAAGAAGGAATATATTGTCGGATTTAAGGTTACACGAGAATAAATTTAAATGACAAACTTAAAATCTGAAAAAGGAAATAAGAATATATTTTTACAATAAATTCTTTTTTGTTCTTTCTACTGCACGGGATCTCTAGGTAATTGGTTTATACGAGGATGAGTACATATGTACATAGCAAAACTAATTTGTATACATCTTTTAAACTTCCATTTAACTATAGAAATAAGGATAACTAGTAATCTGTACCCGTAATTGCAATGAAATTTAGATATTACAAAATGTTACGGTATTACTTTGAAAATATGATTACATGCATGTTTGAAGTTTAAATTGATTACATATTTACATGCTTTAGAGTTTGTGCTCTTTTCTATGTACAAGCTTTGTCAACCTTTTTCTAGCATTTGGATATAGACTACATTTTGCTTCAATCTTGCTTCCCTTTTTATTTTACCATGTCCATTGCTTGCAGCGTATTCATTTGACACATCCACATTCAGGGACGGATTTTTAAAATGGGCTAATGTTCTGTTGTTTGCTTAATCATTGATTGATTATTATGTATAGCCTATTGTAAGGTGTAACATAATATAATCTTAAATGAAGAATCTCGAGGTATAACTATAAATTACTTAACCAAGTATGATATGTAATTTTTTACTAGACAATTTATTTTATTTTATTATTCAACCTTTCAGTATAAAACATATATAAGCGAAACAAAACATGAAAGGGTTGAAATGGAGAGCGCCTAAAAATGTGGTGCAAGTCCGGATGTGGCTACATAAATATTGGATGCTAAAGTCATAAATCACTTAAATATATGGTCATCACATATATTTTTACAAACAATTGTATATACGGCCCGTACAGGCCTATACGACCGTATAGGCCTATACGCGCCACTATATGAGTCGTATAGGCAAAAAATGGTGTATGATAATCTAAAATGGTGTATGATAATCTAAAATATTAAAATATTAAAATGGTGTATAAGGATCCTAAGCCTTTCAAAACTATTAAAAGTGGCAAGTTTTGATTTTTGAGTTGTCTTATGGATCGTATGAAAATGAGCTTCTGATTAAACGGACCATCTAATCAATTTGATTAAAATATTCTAAAGAACCTTTAGACGGCCCTCACATGATCAGACGGTCGATATATGTATGACTTAACGTTAGACAGGCCGTAAAATCGATTATTAAAATTATTATTTGTTTAGATATTATATAGGTCTTATTAGGGTTTTGAAACTTTAAACAGTCCTGCTAATCTAAAAATGCGTCAGGATACCGCCAACACCTCAAATACCCCGACTACGTTTGTGCATTAGATTGTCCGTTTAGTGTTTCAGTCATATTTAGGTTTTGTTTGAACTTGTTTAAAACTAAGGTTTTGATCCCAATATAATTTTCAATTACTAATTTGTTATACATACATATCATTTACGTGAAAAGCCCTTAAAAAGATAACTTAATTTTACATTATAATTCAGTTAAAACAGATCAAGTAATGGTAACTAATCTTTGCAAAGGAAATGATTTGTGAAATACTATATGAAATCAATTAAAAAAAACCATCCACAATTTAAGTTTTAAAATGGAAAAAACTAAACCACGCTTCACAGTTGAGAAAATTTACAGATAGTAAAGTAGCACAGTAATGTAAGTCCGAACATCGTATCCAAAAACACGAATGTTGGCACTCGATAATAAACCTTTGCCAAGTCCTAGCTAATAATAGTATTTTGAATTATTTTCAATAACTAATTAAGCATTATTATTTAAGTTTAAAAATATATTAAAATGAAAAGAAGTTAAACTAAACATATTTTTTAAAAGAACTACATTTTCAATAAAATTTATAAATACTTGATTTTTAAATATACTAGATGGTTATTTCTAATTATAAAGAAAGTAAGTATTTTTTTTAAAGTACTTCGTTGTAAATAAAATTTATGTCAAATGATTAACAAATAAAAATAGAATAATAACCTTAACAAGCCGTATTTTTAGATGATTTTTTAAAGTTAAATACTCCATCCGTCCCATAACAAGTGTCATGTTTGAAAAACATAAATTTTAAGAAACTTTGAATTATAGTACTTTTTGCTTAACAAATGACTATAATGCCCTTTACATATATAAAAAGAAAAATTTTAAAAGTTTCAATGATTGTATTTGTGCAAGGGTAAACTTGGAAATTAATTAATAAATTTTAAAAGTGGACAATTGCAATGGGACAAACTAAAATGAAAATGTAGACACTTTCAAAGGGACGGAGGAAGTAATATAAGGTTATTAACAAAAATCAAAATACAAGTAAAATTATTTGTTTAAATTTAAAAAAGAAATTTAATTTGTAGGCCACTAGGAAATTGCCATGTGGCAGTGAATCGGAAATGGGGTTGGGGTGTTTGACACAGCTGGTCGATTGCACGAACAGTTTATGAAATTAAAATGATTCTCAATTTTTTTTATCATTTAGTGGAAAACGCAACTCAAGGGTTGTGAATAAAGGTGCTCTTAGGCTCGAAACATTGCATGGTTTTACATATCTACTAACAATAACTAATGATCATTGGCTAATTGACTAAGCGTGTTCTTTAATGGTGGAAGTTTCAAAATTATAAAGTTTTGTACCATCAGTAATAAAAAGTTGTTTGTATGTTCTCACGTTCTCATGTTTATTAGTTACATTCGTTTTGCATTCTTGTTACATCAGTTTTACATTTGTCTTACATATGAAATGTATGCCTTTTGCTGGCTGTAAAATATGTAAACCATGTAAAATACGCTTGCTTATGTAAAGGTGGAGAGATAAAATCATTTGCATTTGTTACATGTGTCCTAAATTCCAATTTTGGTTTGTTACATTTACTAGTCGTATTAATATAAAAGCGGAGAGATAAACCGAAGCGCATGTCCCGATGTCTTTTGACTTTTATGAAAAATCTTTAATATTCAGGAGAGAGAAACTCCTTTTTTTTCTCCGTACCCAATAAAAAGTACATGACTTTTTCTAGCTAAGAATAATCATTTATGTTTTGAAAGGTTAGGCTGAGGGGTGTGGGGGGCGCGAGAGGGGGCGTGAGTGGGGGCGCCAGCCAATAATATTGTGACGTGTGGCAGAGAGAGAAACTTGATAAGATGGGTGTTGGTAGTGGTGATAGCGCCCCGGGCCATGGTGTGGAGGGGCGCGAGAGGGCGCGCGAGCGGTTTATTTTTTTATTTTTTTATAAATGTATTAAAAAAACAAGAAATTATTTAAAAAAACACACATTAATTAAAAAAACACATTAATATATAAAAAAAAATTAAAGTACTAAAGAAAAACATTATTCTTATTATTCGGCTTCGTCTTCTTCGATCAACCTCTTCCGGATACGTTCCTTTTGTTTTTAAAAAAAGGTTGCAATGTGATATTGGTATGTGATATTGGTATGTGATATTGGGTACCAATTTCCAGCCATGTTTTTAAAAAAAGGTTTGGAAGATGGGGTGATTTTGGGTTTTGGGTGTGGTATGTGATATTGGTATGTGATATTGGTGTTGGTTTGGGTTTGATATAGGTTGAATATAGAGAAAAAATCGGGTGTTGGTTTGGTTTGATATTGGTTGCAATGTATGTTATTATATAGAGTAAATAAATTTTTTTTTTTAATAAAAAACGAGCCCAACGGCTCTTTTCACGCATTCCCAGACCTCTTTCACGCTCCCCCCAGCCGCTACCCCACCCGCGCCTGCCTCTTTTTCCACGCTCGCGCCCCTTTCGCGCCCCTCTCGCGCCTCGGTGGTGTGGTCCTCGCGCCCCGGGGCGCGAGCGTCTCGCCTCTTGCGCCCTTTCTCGCGCTCCGCACCCCTCAGCCTTAAAACAACAACTTCGTTATGCTTTGAATAAATTGAATGGTTTTATGTTTGTGAATGATTGGTATTAACGTGTCCTTCAAAGTTTTAATTAACTATGATATTTAAAACTTTGTTTATAAGTAAATCTAATGTCACTTAGGGTGCTCATGTTCGACACCTTATAAATATTTTTTGTGATGTATTTGGGTATGCTATTATGGTTTGTACTATGGTCATGTAAGTATTTATCTTTATGAATATGCTTGGTCGTTTTATACTCGTTAAACAGAATCTCATCATATCTTTTTGTTAGGTATGGCAGATAGATTCTGGGATGTTCAACATGGTGGTTATGGCATTTTAATAAGCCTGAAATCACTTCTTTTCGCGCCACACTCTATTTGCCTCGCTAATCAGGGAAGTACCACAATTTCTTTCTCTTGTTCTAATTTGTTGATGTATATTAGAGACAATTTACAACTTAAGTGTGGGAGCGAGAATCATAAAACCATAAACAATTTTCGTTCGTATTTTTGGATCGCACATATATTCTTGTGCTACTTTACTGTCGGTAAACTTTCCTTAGTGTGAAGCGTGGTTTAGTTTTTCCATTTTAAAATTTAAATTGTGGGCGATTTTTTTATTGATTTCTTATGCAATTTCACACATCACTTTCTTTGCAAAGATTATATACCATTATTTGACCCGTTTTAACTGAAAATCGACACCATGAACCGAATTATGTGTAAAATTGGGCTATTTTTAAGGGGGTTTTCACCTAAATGATTTTTATAACAAATTAGTAATTGGAAATTATTTTGGGATCAAAACCTTGGTTTTAAACAAGTTTAAACCAAACCTAAATTTGACATAAGCACTAAATGGTCAATCTAGCTCACAAACTAGCGGGTAGTCGCGATATTTGATGTTTTGGGGATATCCCGACACATTTTTAGATTAGCATGACTTTCTAAAGTTTTCAAAACCCTATTAAGACATGTATAGAATCAAAACGAATAATAATTTTAACAATTGATTTTACAGATTGTTTGGAAGTTCTGACGTTTAGTCATACATGTAACACCCTAACTTTAAGCGGAATACGCCCGGGTGTAACGTACCGATCACTTATAGCTCGTAACACTATTAAAGCGTTAAGAATTATATTTCATTTCATAACGTAACAAGTACACAATTATTCATAAATAAAAAGAAAAATCATTTCATCAAAACAATAAATAAGTTCTTTATTCAAATAACCTAAGGTAAACTAATGATCTTCATCCTTAGCACGCCATCGATTCAACCTGTAGCACGTTGAAAATTATATACTTGTCAACAATTAAGTTGGTGAGTTTTATAAGTTTTTTTTGCGTATAGATACACACACACACACATATAAGGCCTAATTCAATGTTTGTATTGCAATAAATACTCCAGGTAAAGTAAATGAAATCAATTAATGATGTCATCACGTTCCTTTAGCCGAGGCCGCAATAATAGGGGAATTGAGAGCCACCTTACGAACAACCAAAGTCGTAACGTTAGACGGCGTGGGTACATCCCGTCGGACCCTCTCACTATGTATATGCGTTTGCATAACATTCACCATAAGAATAGTAAACACGTTGCAAGCAAGTTCACGTACAATCAAAAACAATAAGCAAGAATAGTATTAGCGTGTACGATAATTGTGAATCGGTTTATAAACAAGCACATAACTAACGAAATAAAACCTGTGACATACTACACCCCAAAAATATTTAAAGCGTTAAAATGGGGTTATGAAAAACTCACATGGAATGGGAAATACGATAACGAGGAGATAGTAATGATTAGAGCAACTAGTTGATCACGTGAAAAGTCCCGTCAATTTGTCTTAATTATTCAAGCGTAAATGAAATAAATACTTAAACGAGATACGCACAAGACACAAAGAAATGGGTTTATAACGGATTTGGGAATCGCTAAATTGGAAAATTTTTAGTTAGTATAAGTATTCTTAAAAGTCATTATTATTATTATTATTATCATTATTATTGTTTTTGTTATTGACGGGTGGTCCATAGGACAACCCTTAAGTGGTTTAAGTTCGTTAATAATCATGCGTTTATTCGGTTTATCTTGTTGAATTAGATAACTACGTTTACTCGTATAATGGCAGGTATGAGAAGATAGAAGATGGAATTACGAGAGTGTGTGCGAAAACGGTGAAGAAAACGGACTTAGAACGAGGAAGTTATGGCAAAAACAAGAAAAATATTTTTTGGTGAAAGCCATCGTAGCTTACGGTAGCCACCGTAAGCTACGGTGGACTCTGAAGACAAACAACTGCCGTAAGGCAGTTGTTATCCACCGTCAGTTTTTGTAAAGCCACCGTAAGCTACGGTGGCCACCGTAGCTTACGGTGGGGGCGTCGCTGCAATTTGTAACTGCCATATATGATTGTATTTTGGACGGCTTTTCACATTATTATCATATCTTTTCATCCTAGAGCAACCTAGAGGCGATTTTGGAGTACAAGAACATTATTTTGAGTGTGGTAATCATTAGAGACTCGTTTTGATTCATATACAAACTTTAATTGAAGGAATGATGAACTGAATCATGCTCGGCTAAATCCCTTTGTGTTTTCCCTCGGATTGTAAGGTTTATTATGTTTGTTTGGTTGAATGTTTAGACAATTTCTAAGATAATATTTGATCTTATTGATTTCATTATTATAGTGTTTATGTATTGGTTGATAGATTGTTAGTTTATCGATTTTGTGTTCTAAACTGTCAGTTGTTGGTGCTTTAGGTAATCGACATTTATCGGGAGGGATTTAGGGTTGGATAAACTAATTGGTTTTTGAGTGATTACTTTGCGTTGTATAATCCAAGTACTTGATCTTCAATTATCGTAATCGTTTACATAAACACGAACTTTATCTATTGTTCATCTCAGTTAAACATTAACCGTAACATTCATGGAAACCTGAAATCGAGGGAAGGCATATTTTCGCATATTGATTAAAACTCGTTTATTGCTTTAGCTATTTTTATTAATCAAAACCAAACAACCAACTCTTTGAATTTATTTTTGCACTTAGTTTAATTTAGATAAATTTCATAGCTACTCAGTAACGCATTTTTCACAAACTTCTTGTGTTCGATACCCGCTTACCGCTATCTAACTAGTTGTATTCGGTTTATTTTTGAGTGAGTCTTCGACCTCACGTCAAATTTTGGCGCCGTTGCCGGGGAGTAGTGCTCAACGTGTGTTAGATTTAGTAGTTTTTGTTTGTTATTTTCGGGTTTACGTTGGTTATGTTAGTGTGCAGGTACCTACAGGTGTATGCATACTAGAAGCTCTAACAGGTCATCACCGCTAGTTATTGATCCCGAGATTGAAAGAACACTTCGAAGAAACCAAGTTTTACTTAGAGAGAACAAGCTTCTTGGTTCTCCAACTGCATCCAATAGCAACATGGATTCACCAGTTCCCACTTCAGGTCAAACAATCCCGACTACACCTCCACCAAATCCACCTCCACCGATCACTACTAATATACCCACAGCATCAAGTGAATTGCCACCTCACAAAACCGAACCCATCACTGCTCATTACACCTACTCAACATCATCAACATTACCACCTATTACCAACCTTTTTCTTAACTTTGTGCGTCATCATCATCTCAACAATATCAACCACCACCCTTTCAACAATCACAATCAAGCTACCAATACCAACCCCAACCTTTTATGCAACATTCAAGAACACATGGTGACGGATACGGATATGGGTTTGATAGTGAATTTGAGGGGTATGAAGTGGAAGGTTACTACATGGGAGGTGATGGAAGCAAAAGGGTAAATAAGGGAAATCTTGGTTATGGTCAATGGCATCAACCGGAACAGTTACAAGAGCTTAATCGACAACAACCACCGCCGGTTATTCAACAACAAGCTCAACCACCAGTTCAACAACAAGCTCAACAACAACCACCGGTCGTTGTTAATCAAGTTCAACCGCCGCCGATTATTCAATAACCGCAAGGGCAACCTCAAGATCAACAATTCCAACCACAAATATCCCAACCACAGTTTCAACAACAATTTGCGCAACCAAGGCCCGTTTATAGGCAAATGGGTCAACCAAGAGTACCAATGGGGGTACCAAGAAGGCATGCAAGAGAGATGGTTAGGGGGATTGAAGCCCATTTCCGATCCATAATTATTAATAATCCGTCTCTGGTGGTATCCCTCACAATCAACAAGGGTGGACATTTGAAGTAAGATCCAATTCCCTTCAAAGTCTTCCGAAGTATAAGGGTCTAGCAACGGAGGAACCTTACTTCCACTTGGAGGCATATGACTGCATTTGTAACACAATTGGAGGTTAAGGTTTTACAACGGATGAAGTCAAGTTGGTTCTATTTCAATTTTCGTTGGAAGACAAGGCAAAGAGATGGTTTTATACTTTGCCTTCTGCATCCATTTATACTTGGGCCTAAATGCAACAAAGATTTTTGGAAGAATTCTATACGGCCCAAAAGACCAACGATGCGAGACGAAGTTTGAGAAACTTCCAACAACAATCGGGGGAAATGTTTCATGAAGCAATCGATAGGTTTAACATGATGATTAAAAATTGTCCTCATCATGGTATTGCTTTATGGGAATTGTTGAATGCGTTTCATGAGGGTTTGAGTATGGAGGATGAACGAGATTTGCGGTTGATCACTAATGGTAAATTTGGTACCAATTATGAATAAGATGATTGGGCGTATTTGGAACAAATGGCGGTTACATCAAAGAGAAAAGCTGAAACGCAAGACCGGCGATTGGTAGACCGCAAGTACAAGCCGTGGAAGAAGGAAATTTACAAACCACTAATCAGGCAATTGATGTTTGTACAAATTGTAACGAGTTGGGTCATGCTTCGGAGGTGTGTACGGTAGGTCGAGCAACGGTGGAAGAGATGAATGCACTTCAAGGGGGAGGTGGTAGGAATTACAACATGAACTCCAACACCTACCACCCCGGGTTAAGAAATCACCCAAATTTTCGATATGGAAACCCGGCCACTCAATCTAACCCGAATTTTCAAGGAAATCAAAGCAATTATGTTCCTCGCCAACAATATAATAACCAAGGTAATTTTCATGGCGGGAATAATCAAGAGTTTCAAGGCCAAGAGGGTGGTGGTCAAAGTGGGTCAACGGGTCAAAGTTCATCGAGTGGAAATGAAGTGATGGAGATGCTCAAAGTAATGCAACAAGACATGCAACGAAGAAATCAACTCGATGAAATTCGCATGCAAAAGGATGAAGTTAGAGATAAAGCTATCCAATCGTTGACCACACAAATGGGTCAACTCGCAACTGAAGTGTCGGACTTGAAGAAGAATAAGTGTCAATTGCCAAGCGACACAAAGGTAAATCATTCTCATAACTCTTCTCGTAATGTTCCTATTAACCACGTTAGTGTTTTAAGAAGTGGTAAAGAACACAAAAAGGATTTATCACCGAGTGTGGTTGATGGGGAAGTTGAGGATATTATGAGTAATGAAAGTGATGATGAAATTGTAACAAATAAACCCACAAACATGTCACTTTTGAAAAACCGTTACAAAATCCGGGTCAAACTTCAAATTTAAACGATAAAAATAAGGAAGTGGAACCAAATGCGGTTCCATTTCCCTCGGCTTTACTTGACCCGGGTAAGAAAAATATCTTTTCAAGAAGGGGTCCTCAAAAAGAAGAGATATGGGAAGTTTTTAAGCAAGTTAAAGTGAATTTACCGCGACTTGAGGCAATCAAACAAGCGCCTGCGTATGCTAAGTTTTTAAAGGAACTATGCACTCAAAAGAGGCAACAAAAAGTGCCTCTACAAGTGGATTTAACTGAGCGGGTAAGTGCGGTTTTAAAAGGAGATCTTCCTCCTAAGCTTTGATGAGTGTGTGTTTGGTTGTGACTAATTGTTAATAATATTGTGTTTTTAATTTAAATACTTGTTAGTATACAATTATATTAGGCCGTAGATATATCTAATTGGTTATAGAAAATTGAGTTTAAAACAACAACAACAACAACAATAATAATAATAATAATAATAATAATAATAATAATAATAATACAAAGGATGAAAAGAACTTTGGTTTTGTGTGTGCACGTGTAGGTGCTATCAAGAAAATGAAAAGAATATTATTCTATCATGCAATCATACTAGTGTGGTCTGTGAACACTAATTGGGCCCAATTAAAGAAACGTTGGGCAGAAGATGGACTGCAACAACCAAGAAGTGAATTGGGATTAAAAGTAAAAGGGGAACGCACAAGGGAAGAGTTTTTTTTTAGGAAAGCAATCGTAAGGCAGAAGGCAGACGAGAAGGCAAACACTAGGGCAACAGCCTCCTTGGCTGTTTGGCACGAAAATCAAGAAGACACAATCATGATGAGGCAAGGCTAATCTCATTGTAACTTTCTCCGGGTGAATGGTTCGTTTAGGTTAAACATTAAACTTTGTTTATTTATGTATTGGATTTGTTTATGTGATAACAAACATTTAACAAATTGAAGTCTTAGTTAATTAAATAGTTTCTTGGTGTTTTGAGTTCTTTCTTTACAACCACGTTTGGTTGATGACAAAACCTAGAAGCGGGTTAGGTGGCTAAAGGGGGTTGACTTGATATTATTAGACTGGGTAATTGAATTGTATAGGTTTGATGACAAAAGCCTGTTTCAATATCCACTTTAACTAATTTCCAACACCATGTCTATGTGGTGTCCAATTGATCAAACGAGCTTTGTGTGAAACCTTGAACCTGAACCCGGAGAAGGTTGCATTCTCTTTAAATTGTTTTTAAAATCAATATATTAATTTTCGCTTGACAACGTTTGTTCATCTTAGTTAATTAATTATATATTAAAAATCAAACAAACTTTGTAATACTGACCACATGCTCCTTGTGATATGATACCCTACTTGCTCTAACTATTTAGAATAATTAGGTTTTTGATTGACTCAAACGACGGTCATCAAAGCGCCATTGCCGGGGAGCTAGTGCGCTTAGTGTTGCATTACTTGTTTGATTAAAAATAAAATAAAAAAATAAAAAATATATATTTATAAAAATAAAAATATTTTCTTATTTCTTTTTGTTTAAGTTTGGTATTACACGTGGTATTGCTTGTCTTTGCTTATGCAGGAACTTATTATCGTGTTGGCAGCATACGTGTAGTTCGGTTATGAGTTATTACAGTAATCAAAGTCCACTAGGTAGCCCATTGTACCCACCATTCTCACAAAAACAACAATTTTCAAACTTTGTCCTACCACATCCTCAAACCCAAAACCAATATGAATATGATGAGTTTGATGAGACTGTGCCTTCAGTGCCACCATTTAATCAAAGAGGTCAGAATCGGGTCAAGTTCGGTCAAAAAACGTATAATGGTGATCAACATAATGATTATGGAGGATATCAGGGTCAGGATGAGTATATGGATGGAATGCCTAGGGCGAATCACAGAGCCCTAGTTAGAGGAGTTGCCAGTCATTTTGTGCCTATAGTACCAAAGAACGCCTCACTGTTCGAGCCACCACATCAGAATGCAAAATCTTTTGATACCCTACTTGCTCTAACTATTTAGAATAATTAGGTTTTTGATTGACTCAAACGACGGTCATCAAAATGGCGCCATTGCCGGGGAGCTAGTGCGCTTAGTGTTGCATTACTTGTTTGATTAAAAATAAAATAAAAAAATAAAAAATATATATATTTATAAAAATAAAAATATTTCTTATTTCTTTTTTTTTTTTAAGTTTGGTATTACACGTGGTATTGCTTGTCTTTGCTTGTGCAGGAACTTATTATCGTGTTGGCAGCATACGTGTAGTTCGGTTATGAGTTATTACAGTAATCAAAGTCCACTAGGTAGCCCATTGTACCCACCATTCTCACAAAAACAACAATTTTCAAACTTTGTCCTACCACATCCTCAAACCCAAAACCAATATGAATATGATGAGTTTGATGAGACCGTGCCTTCAGTGCCACCATTTAATCAAAGAGGTCAGAATCGGGTCAAGTTCGGTCAAAAAAAGTATAATGGTGATCAACATAATGATTATGGAGGATATCAGGGTCAGGATGAGTATATGGATGGAATGCCTAGGGCGAATCACAGAGCCCCAGTTAGAGGAGTTTCCAGTCATTTTGTGCCTATTGTACCAAAGAACGCCTCACTGTTCGAGCCACCACATCAGAATGCAAAATCTTTTGATACCCTACTTGCTCTAACTATTTAGAATAATTAGGTTTTTGATTGACTCAAACGACGGTCATCAAAATGGCGCCATTGCCGGGGAGCTAGTGCGCTTAGTGTTGCATTACTTGTTTGATTAAAAATAAAATAAAAAAATAAAAAATATATATATTTATAAAAATAAAAATATTTTCTTATTTCTTTTTTTTTAAGTTTGGTATTACACGTGGTATTGCTTGTCTTTGGTTGTGCAGGAACTTATTATCGTGTTGGCAGCATACGTGTAGTTCAGTTATGAGTTATTACAGTAATCAAAGTCCACTAGGTAGCCCATTGTACCCACCATTCTCACAAAAACAACAATTTTCAAACTTTGTCCTACCACATCCTCAAACCCAAAACCAATATGAATATGATGAGTTTGATGAGACTGTGCCTTCAGTGCCACCATTTAATCAAAGAGGTCAGAATCGGGTCAAGTTCGGTCAAAAAAAGTATAATGGTGATCAACATAATGATTATGGAGGATATCAGGGTCAGGATGAGTATATGGATGGAATGCCTAGGGCGAATCACAGAGCCCCAGTTAGAGGAGTTTCCAGTCATTTTGTGCCTATAGTACCAAAGAACGCCTCACTGTTCGAGCCACCACATCAGAATGCAAAATCTTTTGAGACACCAATTCAGAATTGTTATGAAGGAAGTCAAAGTCTCTATCAAAGCAACTTGCATAATCAATGGAATAGGTAAGCGAGTCAGCATGGGTCGAATGATAACTCAATCAATGAAAAATTGGATACAATTATTGAGTTAATGATGGGTATTCAAAAAGGCAATGAGATCATAGATAAGGAAATCAAGGCATTGTCACAGCAGGTTGGACAATTAACTAAAGAAGTGGCAGTCATCAGAAGAGATCAAGCTAAGCTTTGTAGTGATACTCAGATACGTCTAACTCACAAATCCTCTAACACAACGACTGTCCACATAAATGAGGTAAGTACTCATCCTCTTTCTGAAATTTCTATTGTTGAAATTCATTCACCACAATGTGTTGAGGGTGGGGTGAATGATATAACTGAGTCTAAGGGTGAGAGTGAACATGATCAGGAAGTTAAAAGTTTTACAAAGTCAAAAAATGATTCAAATAACATGTTTTTTGAAACTAGTAATTTGAATGTGAAAGTTCCATTTCCAATGGCTTTACTTGCACCAAAAAAATTAAGTAAACGGGAACAACCTAAGAGTGAAAAGTGGGAAAATTATGAAAAAGTGAAAATAAATAAACCGTTGCTTGAACAAATTAAAGAGAGTCGTGATCATGTTGAGTGTTTAGAAGAGCTAAGTACCCACAAACGACGTCACAAGTTTCCTAAACAACTTACTTTAAATGCCAGTGTGAATGTCGTTTTGATGGGTACCCTTCCCCCGAAACTTCAAGATCCAGGAACACCTATTATTTCAATACAAATAGGTGATTTTAAATTAGATAGGGCTTTGTTGGATCTTGGAGCTTGTGTAAGTATTTTACCGTGGAGTTTGTATAATCAGTATGATTTTGGGCCACTACAAAACATTAAAACCACAGTGGTGTTGGCTGATCAAACTCCTACGTGCCCTAGGGGGATTGTAAGGGATGTGATTGTAAAAGTTGGTGAATTCTATTATCCTGTGGATTTCCTCGTGCTTGATTGTGTAAAGAATACACAACCGATTGTTATTATGGGTAGACCGTTCTTAGCTACAACTAAGGCTATTATTAATTGTGCCGAGGGAACGGTTAGAATGAGGTTCGGGGAAAAGAAAATGAGTTTGTTGTTTTCTAATTTATCTGGTCATAAAACTGATAAGTGTGGATCTTCTAATAAGGAGAATCAAACAGAAAAGAAAGAATGTTTTATGATTGACAGGTTAAATGAAGAGAAAGTGAAGAAGAAGTCAAGAAGAAGAAGAAGAAAAAAGGTGGAGTTTGATTGTTACAGAGAAATGTGTAAATTTTATGATCAAGTCTGGGAAAAATCTAATGATGAGAGTAGAACAAGTTTAGGAGCGGAAGGAGGCAAGCACCCTACGAGACCACCATGAATGACACATCAGGTATGGTCCGGCTGAAGACCTTAACAAAAATTTAGCGCTAACCGGGAGGCAACCCGACCATGTATTCAGGTACGTGTATATTATGTTGTATTTAAACTTTGTGGATGTAGTTTCCTATAAACCCTCACGAGACCTCACTCGTCCACCCGGGCTACCGGGGGGTTTAAAGGGCTTGCTGCATACGCTAAATGCAATCGTGATTCCTACGAAAGTGAATTAGGTCTTTTAACAATTTTACTAGGTTAACAAATTTAATTATGAAATTTATTTAATTTGGCTTGATAATTAAAATTAACGATTTTGCAAACGATTTAAAAGACCTATCCTAACAGTTGTAAGAAGTGTGCTTCTACACGTGTGAGAGTTTGCAGGTTCTGTTGAGTGAATTGAGGAGCCGGGTTCGTTAAGCGCAAACACGAGTACATTTGAGTGGCTTATTTTACTTATCAGGTGAATTCGTTTTCATAATTCTTTTTATTTTCTTAGTTTTACTGTTAAAAGTGTAACTGTATATTGTA
Organism: Bidens hawaiensis; assembly: GCF_021521415.1. Classification (NCBI taxonomy): domain Eukaryota; kingdom Viridiplantae; phylum Streptophyta; class Magnoliopsida; order Asterales; family Asteraceae; genus Bidens; species Bidens hawaiensis. The sequence goes on along the minus strand of NW_027497971.1, from coordinate 63,805 downwards.
TAAAGTGTTAGGACCATCACTTAAGCCTGGTTTTAAAATTTTTAATCAATCAATATTAATCCCATCCTCAATAATATATTTTTTAATGCTAAATTTTAAACATTGAGGACAATATCAACCTCAAGTGTGGGGATGGGGGTAAAATTAAAATTTTTGCCTTAGAGTGCCTTGATTGTGCGCAAAAGCCGGAATTGTAAATAGTTAATTGTTATCATTAATGACAAGTAAAGATCTTTGGCCATGATCAGTTTTTTAAGCTTCTCGAAAGTCTTCCCATTCAAATGTTTTTTTAAAGAAAATTAAAATGGACCATTTAGATAGGGATAACGAGTCATGGGGACGGGTACACATGTTTCATGTCGGCAACCTAATTCCTCCGGTACATGTGTGAGGTTTGCTTTATATATAATACACATATAATATATAGTATATACACATGTCATATGAGTGTCATTATAGAGAGTAACCAGTATGCCCATGATATCTAGAACTTGGTTGTCTCATGCATTTCGAGATCTTAATACCACCACCTGTATGGAGAAATATGACTTTAGAAAACTCACTTTGTATTGGCCTTACATATAAAAATAAAAAATAAAATAAATTTCCTTACCCAACATTATCCCCCTAGGAGCGCGTTTGGACCATATTCCTTTTCACTTACTAAACCAAACATTACACACCATTTCAGCCTTGGCCTTCATTTTATTTTAACCCCGTGTGATGAAATCCAGTTCGTTATCGAGTTGTACTTAGTCAGTTGTAGAGCATAGTATACAATGTACGTATGTCTCGGTCGAGTTGTAAATATGTGTTTGTCAGAGTTGTATATATTTATTATTTATGTGTATCGTTTATTGTGAAAAAATGAAAAAAAGAGAAAAAAAAACAAATGAAAAATCAAATAAATTTCAAAAAGAGTTCGTGTTTAAAGTCGTTATAGATTGTAAATAATAGTTAGTGAGTTTGTTTGTTGGTTTGTTGGTGTCAATAAATTGGGTTTCATCCACCATAATCACCATAAGTCACTACATAAATTCCTTTTCCACACCCGAACCTAATCCACAACAAAACCCTTAGTTCTATTCTCTATGCAATCGGTGGGTAATGGGTGGAGTTATGACTTGCTTCCAAGCTTATTACATTGTGTTCATACTTGGTATGGAGGGCAGGGAGATACTAGCACATTTTATGCTGGTCCAGATATTAAACTGAGATGAGAGATGTTATATTATGCAGGGTGTGAACATGTGTGCCTTAACCGGAAACAAAGTGCACTTGTTTGGGTGGTTCCATTGTTTTAAATGCATCATTAAATTGTTTGGTGGGTTATCAATCTTGAAAGTGTCAGTCTTGAGAATTGGGTATGATCTCATACCTCACTAGTATTAATGATAATAATTAATGAGTCATCGGTTGAGCCGTATGTGTTGCATGATAGTTTGCTTGAGGGAAAGCAAATGGAAAGTGTGGGAATGTGATGAGTGTGTGTTTGGTTGTGACTAATTGTTAATAATATTGTGTTTTTAATTTAAATATTTGTTAGTATACAATTATATTAGGCCGTATATATATCTATAAAATTGAGTTTAAAACAACAACAACAACAACAATAATAATAATAATAATAATAATAATAATAATAATACAAAGGATGAAAAGAACTTTGGTTTTGTGTGTGCACATGTAGGTGCAGATCAAGAAAATGAAAAGAATATTATTCTATCATGCAATCATACTAGTGTGGGCTGTGAACACTGATTGGGCCGCAATTAAAGAAATGTTGGGCTGAAGATGGACTGCAACAACCAAGAAGTGAATTGGGATTAAAAGTAAAAGGGGAACGCACAAGGAAAGAGTTTTTTTACGAGGAAAGCAATCGTAAGGTAGAAGGCAGACGAGAGGGCAAACAATAGGGCAGCAACCTCCTTGGCTGTTTGGCACGATAATCAAGAAGGCACAATCATGATGAGGCAAGGCTAATCTCATTGTAACTTTCTCCGGGTGAATGGTTCGTTTAGGTTAAACATTAAACTTTGTTTATTTATGTATTGGATTTGTTTATGTGATGACAAACCTTTAAAAAATTGAAGTATTAGTTAATTAAATAGTTTCTTGGTGTTTTGAGTTCTTTCTTTACAACCACGTTCGGTTGATGATAAAACCTAGAAGCGGGTTGGGTGGCTAAAGGGGGTTGACTTGATATTATTAGACTGGGTAATTGAATTGTATAAGTTTTAAGACAAAAGCCTATTTCAATATCCACTTTAACTAATTTCCAACACCATGTCTATGTGGTGTCCAATTGATCAAACGAGCTTTGTGTGAAACCTTGAACCTGAACCCGGAGGAGGTTGCATTTTCTTTAAATTGTTTTTAAAATCAATATGTTAATTTTCGCTTGACATCATTTGTTCATCTTAGTTAATTAATTATATATTAAAAATCAAACAAACTTTGTAATACTGACCACATGCTCCTTGTGATACGATACCCTACTTGCTCTAACTATTTAGAATAATTAGGTTTTTGATTGACTCAAACGACGGTCATCAAGCTTCAAGATTAGGGAATGGCCTTAATTAACATTCAAGTAGGCGATTTTCAAATGTCTAAGGCGTTACTAGATCTTGGGGCCGGAGTAAGTATTATTTCGGGGGGTTTATATGACCAATATGATTTTGGTCCTTTAAAACGAGTTGAGATAACGGTTTTGTTAGCCTATTTGTCTCATAAACTCCCCCGAGGAATTGTGCAGGATATGATAGTAAAATTTGAAGAAGTTTACTATTCGGTTGACTTTTTGTTCTTAAATTACTCATCGGTTGATTCGACCCAACAACAAAATGTTTTATTGGGTCGACCATTCTTAACGACCGCTCATGCTATTATTGACTCGATTGGGCACGGTTGATATGGCTTTTGGAAATAGGAAAATGAGATTAAATGTGTTCACTAACGGATCTAATTCTTTATGTGGTGATGAGTGTTTCATGGCAGATATTGTTGACATGTGTGAACCGCATGATTATGAGGAAGATGCTTTGGAAGCATGTGTTTGTGATTTTTCTGAACATGTACATCTTTGTGTGTTAAGGATGGAGGAGAAGAATCAATACGTGTTGGCGGTAAAATAAGGATGACCACCATGGACTCATCAAATTGAAAGTCTACCGGCCGTGATCGATTCGGGTACAAAACTGTCCTTGGAATGTCCACGGAAATTAGAATTGAAGGATTTTGCTAGCCACTTGAAGTATGCATTTTTGGGGGATAATGACACATTACCGGTCATTATTGCATCTAATTTGGAGGAGTCTCAAGAGCAAGAGTTGTTGAAGGTGTTGAAGACGAACAAGGCGGCCATAGGTTGGACAATTGCCGACTTAAAAGGCATTAGTCCATCTATAGTTATGCATAAAATCATCACCAACGAGGATGCAAAACCAACCCGAGAGACTCAAAGAAGGTTGAATCCCAATTTGAGAGAAGTTGTGAAGAAAGAGGTAATCAAGTGGTTAGATGCGGGGATTATCTATCCCATCTCGGATAGCACATGGGTAAGTCCTACACAGGTGGTACCGAAAAAAGCAGGTATACAAATAAATAAAGATGAAAGCGGTGAACAAATCGCCACCCGACCGGTCACCGGGTGGCGAGTTTGAATTGATTATCGCAAATTAAATGCCGCTACAACTAAAGACCATTTTCCATTACCTTTTATTGACCAAATTATTGAAAAACTATCTGGTCAAAAGTATTACTGTTTTTTTGGATGGGTACTCGGGTTATAACCAAATTGCTATTCACCCGAATGACCAACACAAGACCACTTTCACCTGTCCGTATGGCACTTTTGCTTTTCGGCGAATGCCATTCGGATTGTGTAATGCCCCGGCCACATTCCAACGTCGTATGATGAGTATTTTTTCGGATATGGTTGGGGATTCACTTGAGGTATTTATGGATGACTTTTCCATTTTTTGTCCAACTTATGAAACTTGTCTCAATGAATTAGAAAAAGTTTAAAAAAGGTGTGTTGAGACAAATTTAGTTTGAAGTTGGGAGAAAAGTCATTTCATGGTGTAAGAGGGTATCGTGTTGGGTCACGTGATTTCAGAAAGGGGAATGGAAGTGGATAAGGCAAAGGTCCGGGTAATATCATCTTTACCTCCACCTAAAAACATTAAAGGAGTAAGGTCATTTTGGGGCATGCAGGTTTTTGTAGAAGATTTATTAAAGGCTTTTGTGTGATCACAAAACCTTTTTGTAATTTGTTGTTAAAAGATGCTCATTTTGATTTTACTAATGAGTGTTTGCAAGCATTTAATGTTTTGAAGGAACAGCTGGTTAAAGCTCTCATTCTACAACCACCGGATTGGTCACAGCCGTATGAGATCATGTGTGATGCTAGTGATACTACTATTGGAGCAGTGTTGGGTCAACGAGTTGATAAAAAACCGGTGGTCATTTATTATGCGAGTAAAACATTATCCGAAGCGCAACTTAATTATACAACCACCGAAAAAGAATTGCTTGCGGTGGTGTATGCTTTGGATAAGTTTCGCTCGTATATTTAGGGGAGTAAGGTGATCGTTTATTCGGACCATAGTTCGGTTCGATATTTGATGGAGAAGAAGGATGCAAAAGCATGTTTAATTCGATGGGTATTGCTTTTGCAAGAGTTTGATTTAGAGGTTCGGGATAAAAGGGGTTTGAAAATGTAGTGGCGGATCACTTATCCCGAATCCCATTGGAGGGCGTTGATGACCCGATGGAGATAAACGAACGGTTTCCCGATGAACAATTGTTAACCGTGTCGACCACACCATGGTATGCCCATTTTGTGAATTATTTAGCAACTGGGTCAATTCCACGTCATTGGGTGAATAAAAGAAGACAACGGTTCATGGCCCAAGTGAAACAATATATTTGGGATGAACCGGACTTGTTCAAGATTGGTTTGGATCAAATGATAAGGAGGTGTATTCCCGACTCCGAGGTGTGGGAGATTTTGACTCATGCACATGCATCGGCGTGTGGAGGTCATTTTAGCGGTCAAAATACGGGTTACCGGGTGCTCCAATGTGGGTTTTATTAGCCCACCATTTTTAAAGATGCAAGTGAGTATGCCCGACATTGTTTGAATTGCCAAAAGTTGGGTAGTATCTCAAAACGGGATGAAATGACATTGCAACCGATTTTGGTGTTAGAGATTTTTGATGTATGGGGAATTGACTTTATGGGCCCGTTTCCAACTAACCTGTGTCCAAATGGGTAGAAGCGGTAGCAACAAGAACCAATGACCATTCGGTAGTTTGCAAATTCGTTCAATCCAACATCTTTGCTCGATTTGGCATTCCGCGAGTTATTATTAGTGATGGTGGGTCGCATTTCAAAAATTTCAACTTTGGAAAGCTTTTAAAAGGTAATGTGAATCACCGAATCGCTACTCCCTATCATCCGCAAACGAGTGGATAAGTTGAAGTGTCCAATTGCCAAATTAAAGAAATCTTGATGAAAACAGTGTGGTTCGATAGAAAGGATTGGTCTTCTAAGTTGAATGATGCATTATGGTCGTATCGGACTGCCTACAAAACTCCTATTGGCACAACTCCTTATCGGCTAGTATATGGGAAAGGATGTCATTTACCAATGGAGTTGGCACATAGGGCGTTTTGGACGATCAAGAATGTTAGCGTGGATTATAAGGAGGCAGGCGAATTAAGGAGGTTGAAATTGAATGAGATTGAGGAAATCCGGGATGAAGCGTATGAATGTGCTTCTGCGTACAAAGACAAACCAAAAAAGTTCATGATGCAAAGTTGAGAAAAATAGACTTTTGAAGTGGGTCAAAAGGTGTGGTTGTACAATTCATGGTTGAAGTTGTTTCCGGGTAAGTTAAAGAGCAAGTGGATGGGCCCATATATCATCACAAGAGTGGGCTAGTTTGGCGATGTGGAGATAGAAGATGTTCAAGAACAAACGAAACAAGTGGTGAATGGTCAAAGGCTTAAACCTTACTTGGAAGGAAAGGACATCAATATGCTTGTTGTGGACCGGGTGAGTTACTTGTTACGCTCACCGTATGAGGAAATGAATTAAGAGGCCAAGGTATGTTGTATATTTTAGTATAGTTTAATTTAGTTTTTATTCAAAATTGGTTTTAAAAAAAATTTACCTTCCTCGTTTTGGAGTTTATCCAAGTCAAGTGTGGGGAAGTCTTTATGATTTTCTTTACCGTGTTGGGGATAACTCGGGTTTTTCATGAGGGGTAGGGTAATTTTGTAATTTTTGGTTTTTGTAGGTTTTTATAATGTAATTTTTGATTTTTGGTCTATTTTGTAGGTTTTTATAATGATAAAAAAAATTGAAAACCTACAGGTACCACGTAGCCTACGGTACCTACCGTAAGCTACGGTGGAGAGTTGAAAACTAACACTGGCTAGAGTCTGTCTTACGGTATAGTTTTTTTGAACCAAGGCCACCGTAAGCTACGGTGTCCACCGTAGCTTACGGTGGACCCTGGAGCTGGGCGACGGGGTTTCGTATTAGTATATAAAAAATTACAATTAATCTACACCACATACAAGATTCTTATCTCATTCACCACATATTTCACCAACATCATCTTCATCATCTCCAAATCTTAAAACCCTAACTCCATACATCATACCATCATAACTTCCTTATTTCCTAACCAAATCAATTGATTTTTGGGTCTAAATTGGCTAGAATTTCATAAGGGTTTCAATTATACCATTGTATTTGAGAGAATCTCTCGTTTTACTGGTCGCTTTTGGACAATTAAATCCGAATTTTTTTAGGTTTTGGTGTATTTTGAAGTTTTGTTCATCTTCATCTTCTACAACAACAAGGTATGTAATTTATTGCCATTCTTGATGGTGTATTGCAATGGAATTGTAAGTTGTTCATAATTGTTTCTATATCCACACTTGCTTGAATTGTTGAATAATATGAATAATGAGTTTCAATGGGTTATGGTTGAAGATGATTAGTATGATTTGAAAGATAATTATGGGCATATTGTTGGTCATATAGTGGACATAATGTTAACATTTTTTTTGATATTGTTTGAAAAATTGAATAATGTGTCTAACTCGCATCTTCAATCATAATGTTAAGAAAGTGTGGGGATGTTCAAGGTTAAAATGTGAATAACTTGCTCTTTTGTTGTTGTTTGTTGTGTTCAGAATGGGTCAAAAAGGAAAAGAAACGGTTGGGTCTTCAAGCAATCCCGCTAACCAACCGAAAAGAAGAAGGTTAGTTCTTCAAGCGAATGACCTGGAAAGTGAAGAGGAAGAAGATCAAATAAGGGAAAAGCCAATTTGGAAGTCAGGGTCTTTGGCAGATCAACCTCAAGAATGGCAAGCGGAGCTCTTCCATGATCAAATGAACGCGTTGAGGCAGGGAACTGATGCGTTTATTTGCGAAAAAGAAGTTAGAGAAGAGGATTTTGGTCCATTTGGGGTTACCGCTAAATTCAGAGAATTGGGTTGGGAAGCAGCTCTGAAATGTTATGACAAGGAGTCAACTAACCTGTTCGATTCAGAAATACAAGAATAGATGGCTACTTTATGAGGAGTTACAGGTAACCATCCATCAAAGGACAAGTTAATTGGTACTGTGAATGGGGTTTAAGTGGAAATGTCGTTTGATAGTTTGAAACGGGTGGCAGAATTTGATAGTAAACCGCATAACCTAAATATGTTTCCAAACTTAGATGATTTTTATTTGGCACCCGAGAAGCACCCGATGTGGAACACAATGTTAGATGATTTGTTTTTGCCCGGGACATACGCCGGGAAATTGTACCAGAAAAATTTGAAGATGGAAGCAAAATTGATGTTAACGATAAGCATCAATAACATAATCCGGCGTCGGGGTGATAGGGTCGAGGTACGATATCCCGAAGTTTCAATATTATACACGTTGTTACATGGCTCACCGCTTATTCCATATCGATTTTTGGTAATGAGTAATATATGGATAAGCCGAAATAGTGTGGACCGGAAGATCATACCGCATTGTAGATTAATCACGGCATTGTTAAAGAAATATGGGGCTCTTCAAGTAGGTGATAAGGGTTCTTACAAGAAGTTTAAGCCATTTGACATTACACATTTGGGGTGGTTGGGTATACTCACAATCCGAACGGTACCATAATTTGAAAAGTGATGGAAGGAGATGGAGAGTATTGAACGAAAATGCAAGACCATTGAATGCGGGTGAAGCGGATGACCCGGAAAGTGAAGATGAGGTGAGTGGTGATGAGGCGTATCAGATGATCCAAATGTAGCTCACATGAATGTGGATCAAGCGGGACCGAGTTGGGATGGAAGGCAATCGGGGATGCAATCGGGTTATGTGGGAAGTGCATTTGACTATGCACGAAGGCCATATGATTCGAATTGGGCTTATCAAGAAACGATGCAAGAGGAGGTAGAAAGACAAAGACCGCCTATGATTGGGAATTGGCCCAAATCTTCCCAAACCATTTTTGATCAACAAACTTTCATGGGGGCGAGTATGGAAAGGGCATTAAAGCAGAATTGTGATCGACAAGAGCAGTGGAACCGAACTCATGCATATGCCTTTGAGAATGACATGAACAACCGATACTTTGATGATCGTCAGCGACGGATGCATGACGCGTGGCATGCGGGACAACCGGTTGTTGCCAACCCGCCATTTGTGGACTACACCACTTTGCCACCGTATGATGGTAGTGTGTCATACCCTAGACCACCATTGCATCACTCGATGTGGGTGGATCCGAATCAAAGCTCAAGTCAAGGTGCCCCGCAACAACAACGAGGCGAGCAAGGTGGTGATGATCAAGGCACGTTTGGATTGAGTTCTCGGATATGATGGCATCCATCTTCGGGCATGCCCGACCGCCCTACTTCTGATGGAATCTCGTGTTACCAGGTGAACATCATTTTGTATATTGTTGTATAAGTTATCTTTTGTGTTTTTATTTGTTTGGGTGGATGGGTGGTGGACAAAATACTTTTGATTAAGTATTAAAGGGTTGTGTTGAAAAGAGGGTTGTGTTTTTGAAGTAGTTTGTTTCTTTTGTCTCTCAAAAACCGTACATTGGGGACAATGTATCCCAAGTGTGGGGATGAGGAAAATTTTGTTTGTTTTGAAAAATTTTGTTAAAAATAAACAGAATTTTTTTTTTAAATCAGAAAAATTGAAAAAATTTTTAAAAAAATGTTTTTAAAAGAATAGGAAAGTGGTAAGATGGCGGGGTAAAGTTTTGGTCCCTTTTCATGGTCATAATTCCCTAAATAACATGTGTCTAGTTGTTTTTAGTTAAGGAGATTATGTAGTTTTCTAATCAAGGTTAGCATGCTTTCGGTGTAATAACTTGCATAACATATTCGTTTACACTTGAGAATTGAGAAAGTATTGGTTGGTGGAAAAGTTGATATTCTCCGATAGAACTTGTACAATTAGTGCATTTCGAGATCTTAGCTTGGCATGAGTGCAAAAGTGATAGAGGCACTTAGGTTAAGCCTCGTCTGGATGAGCGAGGGTGTGGGTTTTGGGGGGTTGGGCCTCATACATTACATATATGAGGGAGGTTGGTTGGTTCCTTTAGAAAACCTTATTGGGCCTATTCTTTTATTTAATCAACCCCGGTGTTATATTACGAAACAATCCGACTTAATAGGTTTCTATGTAATTTTTTTAGTATTTATCAGTTAGATATGTGAAGCATTATGTTTATCATGCTAGCATGCAATGTTCAAGTATTATATTAGTTCAAAAAAAATTGTGTTAGAGCTGCAATGTTCAAATATTATATTAGTTCAAAGAAAACAAAAAAAAGATGTTAGTGATGCATATAGTTGTTTATTTCATTGTTTACTTAGTTTGTTTGTAATAAGTCGGGTCGGATCGCTTGAGCTACTTTCAATATTCCCTTCCATACCCTTACACTTGGCCCCATTTCTATCCGTTTTAAGACCTCTTGATTTGTATTCATGTCAGAAGCATTTACATAGGTGGAGATTTGATGATTGTACAAGCGTATGCGAGGAGAAGTGATTAAATATGAAATGTATGGATGATCACCAAGAAAAGGTTAATGTGTAAATGTGTGTTATGTATAGGTAAAAATCGAAAGCATGTTAGGTTTGGTTAGAAATCTACGGTTTAAATGGAAAGTCAAGTGAACTAGTGCAACTGATAAAAATAAGGGAATATGGTATGACTTGGGACCGTAACTGAACCGGATTTGTGGTAAGATTGGTGGCTACAAGTGGAAAATAATAAAACTTTGTGTTAAGACGTTGCTTGAGGGCAAGCAACTGGTAAGTGTGGGAATGTGACGGGTGGTCCACAGGACAACCCTTAAGTGGTTTAAGTTCGTTAAGAATCATGCGTTTATTCGGTTTATCTTGTTGAATTAGATAACTACGTTTACTCGTATAATGACAGGTATGAGAATATAGAAGATGGAATTACGAGAGCGTGGGTGAAAATGGTGAATAAAACGGACTTAGAACGAGGAAGTTTTGGCAAAAACAAGAAAAAGATTTTTTGGTGAAATCCACCATTGCTTACGGTAGCCACCGTAAGCTACGGTGGAGTCTGAAGACAAACAACTGCCGTAAGGCAGTTGTTATCCACCGTCAGTTTTTGTAAAGCCACCGTAAGCTACGGTGGCCACCGTAGCTTACGGTGGGCGCGTCGCTGCAGTTTGTAACTGCCACATATGATTGTAGTTTGGACGTCTTTTCACATTATTATCATATCTTTTCATCCTAGAGCAACCTAGAGGCGATTTTGGAGTACAAAAACATTATTTTGAGTGTGGTAATCATTAGAGACTCTTTTTTGATTCATATGCAAACTTTAATTGAAGGAATGATGAACCGAATCATGCTCGGCTAAATCCCTTTGTGTTTTCCCTCGGATTGTAAGGTTTAATATGTTTGTTTGGTTGAATGATGAACCAAATCATGCTCGGCTAAATCCCTTATTTATTTCATTATTACGGTATTTATGTATTGGTTGATAGATTGTTAGTTTATCGATTTTGTGTTCTAAACCGTCAGTTCTTGGTGCTTTAGGTAATCGAGATTTATCGGGAGGGATTTTGTGTTGGATAAATTAATTGGTTTTTGAGTGATTACCTTGCGTTGTATAATCCAAGTACTTGATATTCAATTATCGCAATCGTTTACATAAACAGGATCTTTATCTATTGTTCATCTCGGTTAAACATTAACCGTAACATTCATGGAAACCTGAAACCGAGGGAAGTCATATTTTCGCATATTGATTAAAACTCGTTTATTGCTTTAGCTATTTTTATTAATCAAAACCAAACAACCAACTCTTTAAATTTACTTTTGCAGTTAGTTTAATTTAGATAAATTTCATATCTACTCAGTAACGCATTTTCCACAAACTCCCTGTGTTGGATACCCGCTTATCGCTATCTAACTAGTTGTATTCGGTTTATTTTTGCAGCTGCAACTGCTGCTGCTGTTGCCGCCGCCGCCGCCGTCGCCACCACCACCTCCACCACCATCACCACTACTACCACCACCACCACTACCACCATCACAACCACAACCACCACCACCACTACTACTATTATTATTATTTTGGTAAAATATATAGATTTATAATTGATTATATATATATAGGTACCCGAAAACGTTTAATGAGAATTTATCTTAGAAGGTTAACTGTGTTTGGCTCGTTAAACTAGTGTAAAAAATATTAGGTTTTAATATTGTTAAATTTTTAATTAAAAAGATACACATTATTAACCCAAAATATGGAAAAATAAATAGAAATAAATAATATCACAAAACCGGACTGAGGGCTCGAACCTGCACCCCTGGCCGGGTCTTGGTTTAGGAAATCATGTGCACTGGCCAACTGAGCCAGTGGCTAACTCCTTTAAACTATGAAACAAAAAATATATAACCATTAACTCCAATTAACCCATATCCCTTAAGAACCCTAGAACGGTTCGATCCCAAATTACAGTCCATTTGCCCTCTGCCACATGAAATTGGAAGAAGGATTTTAATCCTTACTAAATCCGATCATAAAGTACCATTCAATTACCTTAATCGATCAAAAAATGAAGATGTACGACGAGATGAGGGTTGCGGCCTAAACCCGATAAAAAACGATTTTTGGAGAGCTTTTGGGGTAAAATTGATATGGGGTTTTGTTTAGTGACGTTAATAGGATGGTGCAGGACCAAGTCAATTGAATTTTCATCTCATGTTTATAGCGATTCAAGGTCAGTTTTAGTCCGCGGCTATAGTTAAAGAAATTGATTCAGTTTTGATTCGTTTAACTGTCAATTAGCATGCATACTATAACAAGATGGAGCGTGCAGATTAAGAATCAATCTAATAATCAAATCCCATGATTTATGGGTTAAAAGGATCAAAATAAATTGGAGGGGGGGGGGGGTTGTCGGTGTGACCGGGAGAAGAAGGGAAGAGGAGGGAAACAAGAATAATTTTGTTTAAACTGCCATCTAGCCCCTATAGTTTGGTCTGAGGATCAAGGGTGGGTAAAACAATAGTTTATGGACTAAATGCACATACTTGATATTTTTAATGATTGTAAATACACTAATACAAGTCACGCGTAAAAACAACAAATATATAACCAAAGAACATGGTAAATAACTCAACATTTTATTAAATGATATGATCCGATTACAAACGAATAAAACATTAATATGAATTTGACGAATGTCACAATATATATACCGATCGTCTGATCTTATGAGGGCTGTCTAAAGCCTCTTTTAAATATTTTATTCAACTGATTAGATGGACCATTTGGTCAGAAGCTTATTTTTATATGATTCACAAGACAACTCACAAAATGATGATACTTTGTATAAACAAATTGATTTTGGGCTTGGATTTCTATATGTGTTATTCAACTGATTAGATGGACCGTATGCTCGACCAAATTTCTATATGTGTTTTTAACACAACTTGATATCAAGTTAGTCTTTTGGTTTTTGTTTTTTCTCAGTCGAAGCACGAAACATGAGAGTGCATATATATGAACTGTTGGTCCTGAAAAATGATTTAAATATTCTCAACCTCATAAAAAACGGCTAAGTATGGACTCCGAGCAAGCCAGTTCACTCCAAGCAAGATTCTTACTTCCTCGAGCAAGATATCTTAACCCGAGCAGAATAGTCTTCTGCAATATTCTAAGTGTCGAGTTCAAGCATACTACACTTCTTCGAGCATGGATTGTTCTTGAGTAAGCATGGTTTTTTACCGAGCAAACTTGTGAATATGCATTGCTTAAACTAAGTTCCCGAAAAAATTAGTGGGTCGAGCAAGAGCAATACTAATAAATAAGGTAACAAGGATGTTGGTTGGGAGTTTATGGAATTTAATTAAGTGTTACTCCTAGCAAAGTTCATTCTCGAGCAAACTACAGTACTTGAGCATACTTGGTTAGTTCAAATAATACTAAGTTATGACTAAAGTGATCATATCAAGAACTATCTTGCTCTTGGTAGTGTATCCAAGAAAAGTTGGGATATGCTTGAGAAGATGAAGCTTGTTTGAGAGGATTATTTGCATGCTGCAAATAATCTAAGTATTTGCCTGCTCGAAGTAAATTCCCGAGCATACTCACAGATTACAAAGTCAAAGGCGCCATTCTCGTAAGTGAATAGCTTGCTCGAAGACCTTTTACAGTTGTATGTTTTTATGGTTTTGCTATGATTAGGGTTTCTAGAAGGAATTTCGGATCCCCTATAAATACAACAAGCTTTTTGGCTCGCGCATTGCAGCGTGAGGGAGCTGTTAGTTGTTGATCCCCAATCCTTAATCCATCATAGTTGGTTATGTAGATGTATGTGCCAAACTCTGTTGAATCAGTGTATTGTTTGAGATTGAATATATCAACCTAAAGTTCAGCCTTTTGGCAGTCAATGTACGTTTAAATTATTAGGTACCAAGGAATTAGACCCAATCGGATGAAAGTTGAGTTATTGACTCAAGTTTTTACACTTTTGTTTATAAATAAGAACTAAGGCAAATTATTCAATTGACATCGACCAATGAGTGAAGATATAGAACCTTTGGCTCACTTCTAGATGATATTCCAATTAGTGAAGAATTCTCACCTGCAGTTTAAATTCTAAAACCATAATAAGTAATTTGAGGGTTGAATATATGGATAAAATGATATTCCAATCTAGTATTATAAAATGAAAGTACTATGCATTATATTTATTATAGTGTGTCAGGTATCTAAGAGTAAAATCCTCCGCTACACAAAAACACGTATAAGAAAAGCGCTTACTTCCTGCAGAGCATTGCTTTTTTTGTGATATGTCAACACTCTTTAAAACTCCATATTCAATGCTTTCCTTCTTCCTTTATACACCGTCTGCAATAACAGTGTAAAACTTATCAATATACATACAAAAGTAAAATTAAAAGACAAAATCGATAGAACATTGAGACATGGAGCTGGATATCGAATATTTACCCTGGCCAATTGCTTCGTACATGTGATATATGTTAATTTTCGAGATCGCCTGTCCAAATGATGTTTTTTATAGAAGCAGAAGTTTAGAACCATAATAGAAACCCAACATCAGAACATGCATGAACAATATTTATTATACAATCAAAAAGTACAAATTCAAATAAAGCATATATTGAACATATATCCATAAGCAACAATAAAAATCATATTTAAAAATTTATATTTAACATGATATTATTAGTTGATTTGGTATCCAAATGTAGAGTGTGTCTTAAGTTGTTTATTTTTATTGTAATCATTAATGTGTAAATTACCTATGAATTTGGTGACATATGCTGTTGTTACTGCCTGTTGGTAATTAGCGAGTAAATCACACAATTCACAATTGAATAAGAACAAGATGATATACTCAAATAGATTCTTGAATAACAAATACTGAACATTCGAATGAAAATATTGAAATACGTTAATGTGAATTTGTCTGACATCATCCCTATTTATAGACTAAATAATTACATATTAACCCTACTAATTACAATAATTACAATAAGACCCCTATACTTAATATAAATATTAATAAGTTTAGTTTATATACTAATACTCCCCCTTAAACTAAACTTAGTTTAAGTGAGGTCTTCGTTTCTTCAAGATCCGGTTGCCATCACAGTAGCGTTGGTTCGTCATCTTCATCCCGGATCAAGTTTGCCTCATGCCTTCTTTTCCAATTTGGACATTCATGCCTGAAATGTCCACGTTCATTACACTTGAAACATTTTATGTGATCCTTGTCCTATTGGGCTTGATTTCCTTGTTTATTCTTCCAAGTCTTCCCATACTTGCCTCGGCCACCTTCTTTGTTTCCTTGCCTTGAACTTTCATGACCGCAATGTTCACACTTTTGTTCCTTTACCCTCTCTTTTCCATCTTCTTTAGTGAACAGAAGTCTGTCATGCATGTCTACCTCCTTGTTTTTCTTCTTGGTGCGTTCCTCGAAAGCCTTTAACCTTCCAACGGCTCCTTGGAATGGCATTGCACCAAGATCCACAAACTGCTCGATCGCAGCAACAATCTGTATGATTTTTTCTGACACAGAACTGAGTAGCTTTCGGACCAGTTTCTTGTCATTCATGGTATGCCCAAGATTGCTCGCTTGTGATGCAATCTCACTTATTTTCCCAGCATACACATCAAGCGACTCGTCAACACCCATTTTTAGAGACTCAAAATCTAACTCGAGTGTTTCTAAACGCGCTTCTTTAACTCTGTCAACTCCAACATGTCGAACCTTTAATGCGTCCCAGATTTCTTTGGCCGAAGTGAAATTAGCAATTTGCAATACCATGTTTTCTGGAATCGCTTGGAATAGTAATGCAATTGCAGTATTATCTTTTTTCTCATCAAATTCAATGCCCTCTTTTGGTTTGATAGCTTCCCAAATTCCATGGACGTTAAAGATCGATCTGATCTTTATAGCCCAAATTGTGTAATTTGTGGAGTTTAACACAGGGCATTGAAAACTCATTGATGTCACTCATTCCTTAGAAGTCATAACTTCTTTATCCTTGGACTCGACCATTTTACGAGTTTTCTTTTTCCCAATCTTGATAACTTGACTATTACAAATTTAGAAAAATTTGTTGTCAACTTTAATACAAACAGTTTCGGGTTATAAGCAAAACAACTGTTAATCCCAGAAATAGTGAACGGGTTTTTTGAAACTAACTATTTCAACAACAACGGTACTCGGGTTTTCCGATCACAATGTATATCAAAACCAAACCGTTTTCTACCAAGAATCGTACACGGGTTTAACAAGGCAAGCCAAAACCAACTGTTTGTCTCAACCAACAACAGTACACGGGTTTATTCGTTGCCTAAGCCGACTATTCTAAACACTAAAAACAACCGTTTTCCTTAAAAAACCGAGAAGAATAGTACACGTGTTTAACAATGCATGCCAAAACCAACTGTTTGTCTCAACCAACAACAGTACACGGGTTTATCCGTTGCCTAAGCCGACTATTCAAAACACAAACGGTATACTGGTCTATCCAACCGCTTCGACCAAGAATAGTATCCGGGTTTTGGGTTGCAAGGCAAAACAAAACCAATTGTTCGTCTCTACCGACAAGAATACACGGGTTTTTCGGTTGCCAAACTAATCAAACCAACTATTCTTAACTTTTCTTGAAAGAAAAAAATTCAAGAACTTACAATATTTTACACCAAAATATTGTAACAAACTAATATTCAAGATGATATATGATCACAACCTTCAATTTTGAATTTAACAATGGCTATCCTTATCACTATTCCTCTAAATGCCCACAATCGTTGATTGAAACTGTTTCAATCTGGAAAATTCTTTACTGATTGAGGGTTTCTATTCTGATGCAACTTGATCAGATTGCAACATATACAACTGATCGATCTTCTTTGCTAATCAAAATATTGAAACCCAAAAAAACAATCAAGCAATTTCCTATGAATGGAAATTCAATACAGCGACAATCAATCAGCACTCAATTTCAGATTCTGATAGAAGAATCCTAAACAGCAAGCAATTTGAAAACGAAACACCAGATTGATCCTTCCAATTGGTCAGATTCTTAAATCAATTTCGAATTTCTTTTTGTTTGATCGATCAATTTCTAGAACAATCACCTGATTGATTTCACCCCCTTCTATTTCCCTTGATTGAATCAATTAATCACACAGATTCCCAATTGATCGATTAAAAACTGGGACGTTCACAAATAGAATACCCAAATCGATTAAAAACCTTGGCTCTGATGCCACTGTTGGTAATCAGCGAACAAATCACACAATTCACAATTGAATAAGAACAAGATGATATACTCAAATAGATTCTTGAATAACAAATACTGAACATTCGATTGAAAATATTGAAATACGTTAATATGAATTTGTCTGACACCATCCCTATTTATAGACTAAATAATTAAATATTAACTCTACTAATTACAATAATTACAATAAGACCCCTATACTTAATATAAATATTAATAAGTTTAGTTTATATACTAATACTGCTAACAGCTCGTAAATTGGTATATCTCCTTCAACTCGGAATGTCACCTAAATTACATTTCTCCTGTATAAGTGGGTTAGTATACGTTTTTGCTTATTATGTGTAACAGCTAGTTGTTTTTGTTTACCTATGATCTTGTAAGGTAATCTTTCTTATTGGGCTTCCACCTCTCTTGTGTACTGGAGTGACCTCTTCAACGCGGTTGATAAAGTCTGTGTGTTTATGTGTGTAAAGTAACGGTAAACGGTTAGTGTTCTTGTTTTTATTACAAAAACAACACATTTAACAACGTTCTAAGTAAAGCTAAAACACAAACAACTCTTATAACACTTATAATTTATAACACTAAGAAATTAATAGATATAGATAAAACAAATATATAAGAGTACATACTGAAGCCTATATAATTTAATAAATACTTTACGATTTAGTATTTTAATATAATTTAATACACTTACCTAAAGCAAACCCTAACAATGGGTTAAGCACAAAATGCCCGTCAAACCAACTACCACCACCATCAAATAGAACAATATATCAACCATCAATACATCATCTTATCCAGATAAACACACCGACCGGCCAAGTTTTCTAGTTTTTTTATTCGGGTTTTGGGTAGGGTAGGGTCAGATTTTGACATGGTATTTCCGGTTTCGGTTCCGTGAGTCCGGGTGGGTTCTCGTTTCGAGGAGAAATTCTATATCAAGTCTTATCCGCGGATCATGTACATGTATGAACCGGTTTCTTGTCAGATACACTGGATCGGGTCTGAAACCAGATATTTTGTGCGCCTCTAATTGCGGAGACTAGAGGTGCACCAATCGGGTTTTCTAAATACCCGGGTTCGGGTATGACCGGGTATTGGTAATAATCGGGTCGGACATTGTCTCTAAAACCATACCCTATGCATCGGGTTCAGGTCGGGTATAGAACCGGATATTCTAAGACCGGGTATTTGAATACCTTATTATCGAGTATTGAAAAAAACCCTATTTACGGGTTTTCCGGGGTTTTTTGGGGTATTTATTGGGTATAGATTGGTTTTTTTTAAGTTTGCACTTTTTTGGGGTATTTTTCGAGTATTTTTTAAGGTATTTTTCGGGTATTTGAAATACCAGGGTTTGGGTATTGGAAAAACCCGGTTCCGCGTATAAAACCGGTTCGGGTTTTCGAGTATTATCGGGTACAAATCGGGTCCGGTTCGGGGTCGGGTTATAGTGCCAAAATGCATACCTTGTCCGTACCTTACGGGTAGGGTCGGGTACGGGTTCGGGTATTAAAAACCCGGGTATTAAAAAAACCGATTCCGGGTTTTTATTTCGGGTTCGGGTTTTTTTTTCACCTCTAGCGGAGGCACTTTCAAAGAAATAATAGCAATAAAAATAATGATATGTTTTTGGGCCAATTGAATTGGACCTAGACACCTCACACAGCCCATTTACAAGTATTGGACTAGGGTTTTAAATACATACTTTTCAGCATCCCGTTACTGAACCCTAGCCTTCTCTCTTGTGTTTCAGTTCAGAGGCGCATCTTCACCTGCAACCATGGGTACGTTTCACCAATCGTTAAGCTCAATTTCATACTTCAATTCGTTACAATGATCCTCCATCTTCATCATCATCATCATCATCATCATCATCATCATCATCATCATCTTATTAATCGTATGATTACTAACATTCTGCTGATGAATTACTATCATCTGTAGGTATTTCGCGTGATTCGATGCACAAGAGACGTGCCACTGGTGGCAAGAAGAAGGCATGGAGGAAGAAGCGAAAGTACGTTTTTTTTTTTTCATTCATTTTCAAAGCTTTTAAATATTGACTGGAATTAGACTGTAATTCATATTTTATAGATTTTGATATTAGGATCATGATGAATGTGATTGAATCATTTGTTGGTAGTGTTTTATCAGTATGGTGTTAACTAATAGGTTATGATCATTCTGTTCATCATCCTTCTTTTCTTACAGTATGCTCAAAAGTAATCTTTGTATTTCAACTTTAAAGGTATGAGCTTGGTCGTCAGCCAGCAAACACTAAGATATCCAGCAACAAGACTGTTAGGAGGGTTAGAGTTCGAGGCGGAAACGTTAAGTGGCGTGCATTGAGGTTAGATACAGGCAACTACTCTTGGGGTAGTGAGGCCGTCACCCGAAAGACCCGTGTTTTGGATGTGGTGTACAATGCATCAAACAATGAGTTGGTTAGAACTCAAACCCTAGTCAAAAGTGCCATTGTTCAAGTTGATGCTGCCCCATTTAAACAATGGTATTTGCAACACTATGGTGTTGATATTGGTCGCAAGAAGAAGCCATCAGCCACTGCTACCAAGAAAGAGGGAGAGGTATGTTCTATTACTTGGCTTATTGAAAATTAAAGCATTTAACTGTAATGTGACTCAGTTTTTTTATTATTTACTTTGTTTATAGGATGTTGAAGCTGCCGCTGAGGAGGCAGAGAAGAGTAATCATGTGGTGAGAAAGTTGGAGAAAAGACAAGAGGAGCGAAAACTTGACCCACATGTTGAAGAGCAGTTTTCAAGTGGTCGTCTTTTGGCGGCTATCTCATCGCGTCCTGGTCAATGTGGTCGTGCTGATGGGTATGTATTTTGATTTGTGCATTTGAACACGCATTGGTGACCTGTTGGATTCAAAACATGACATATACTTTTCTTGGTTTTTGCAGATATATTTTGGAGGGTAAGGAGCTTGAGTTCTACATGAAGAAGCTTCAAAAGAAGAAGGGAAAGGGTGCTGCTTAAGTCTCATTTTGTTTCCTTTAGATTTTATTTATGTTTTTGTTCTGCAAGTTTTGATGTGTTTTGTTTGTTTAAATTAACTTTTGTGACGTGTTTTTTCTGTATTTTAGAAGTTTATGCTAAAGTTGTTGGTTGCAAAATGAATCAGAATTACAAACCAAATTTTAAAACAAATGACCTAGAAATGCTCAAGCTATATGTTGAGTAGAGTAACCTGTTTAGAGTTATAATTTTAAAATATATTTCTTTCCTCAAATGTTCACCATGTTCTCAATTCTTGCAACTGCAGTTTTCTTATTTACTTAAAAGCATTCTCATCCCATTCTCAATAATTTAATTATGTGAGGGAAGTTAGCAAATTATAGAGTGAGGTTGTAAGTGATTGTGAGCGTAAATTATAAGGTGGATGGAGAAATGTAGTGATTTTT
Source organism: Bidens hawaiensis (assembly GCF_021521415.1). Lineage (NCBI taxonomy): Eukaryota > Viridiplantae > Streptophyta > Magnoliopsida > Asterales > Asteraceae > Bidens > Bidens hawaiensis. The sequence continues at coordinate 43,021 of NW_027497971.1, read as the reverse complement.
TGTAAATTTGGGGAAACATCTGGGAAAACATAGTTTCCTCTATTTATTTTTTAATATTTGTTGGATTGGTTGTGAGTAGAGGAGAGAGAAAACTGTAATGATAAAGGTATAAAAATATTATTTAATTAAACAGGAGAGAGACATGCAGTGTTTTTTAGTGTAATTATAGAGATAGAAATGGAGAACCGGTTGAGAATGCTCTTACAACTATTCAATTTTATTCTGCATAGTTGCATTTAGAGGTGAAAAAAAACCAGTTCCGGATCCGACTTGGTGGAACCAACCTGGAACCGATTCTAGTTACTATTCGGTGGACCCAGTATCCGGGTTGGGTATTATTATACCCGAAAACCCTACCCGATTTCATATTTTCTCTCAAAAATCAATTCGTACCCGGTTATGATTCCTACTCAAAATAACCGGTTCCGCCGGGTATTTTACAATTATAGCTGTTGGAACTAGTTTCAACGATAATATAGCCGTTTTTTAGCTGTTTGAACCGGTTTTTGATATCCAAAATTTCTTATCCATTGTTTTACCAGCAAACTAAAAAACACTAAAAATACTTCTTGGTTTACACTCGTTTTAGAATCCCGACTTAACCACGTCTCCTTTTTTTCACTTTCACCACTTGTTATTATGCAGTTTTATTCTGCATAATTGCATTTAGTAATCCGTTCAGATTGTCTTTTGACACAACATAACACACGATGTCAGGACTAGGGCTGTAAATGAACCGAATGAACACGAACAAGGCCTTGTTCGTGTTCGTTCGTTAAGGAAATAATGTGTGCACAAACGGTTCACGAACACTTACCGAACGAGATTTTATGTTCGTGTTCGTTCATTAAGGAAATTAATGTGTTCACGAATGGTTCACGAACATAAACAAACACAAATTAAATCGGCATTTCCTAGAGATTAAAACCGATGTATTCATCAATGTATATAATGAAAACATGTAAACGAATTGAACGAACACAAACAAGGGCATGTTCGTGTTTGTTCATTTAACATTAAACGAACACGAACACTTAATCAAACAAATATTTATGTTTATGTTCGTTTATTTAAAAATGGACATTTGTGTTCGTTTGTTTAAAATCTAAACGAATATAATTGAACAAAGATAAATGAACATATATGAACACAAACAAACATAAAAAACATAAATGAAAACACTTAGATGAAGAAAAAATAACAAATATAAATAGATGACTCATCCAAACTATATTTAACTATTTTTTATTAATACATAAATATACAGACAAGAACGAACATAAACGAACGTTCATGAACATAAATGAACGAACAAAACATGTGTTCATGTTCGTTCGTTTAATTAAATGAACACAAACTTTTTGTTCATGTTCGTAAATAAACGAACATAAACAAACTTCCCGCCGAACAATTCACGAACAGTTCACCGAACGTTCAGTTCGTTTACAGGCCTAGTCAGGACCTAAATAAACACAAATAAATCAAATTCTATCCAGCTTGGCCGTTTTGACATGTAAAAGAAATTGCCTAAACTTATATTGACCATGATCGACCCCTCATTTCGTAGAAAAAGTGTTAAAAAAAAATTAAAGGGACACATACACATTTATTTAATACAAGGAATATTATAGTAGAGGTGTGAAAACAAAAACCGGAATCGTTAACCGAAATTAACCATAACCGAAGAAAAACGGTGGTTATGGTTAAAGTGAATATTTCTAACCGACCATTTAGTTATGGTTATGATTAACGTTTAACCAAAGCGAACCTTGTATGTTTATGAAATCTCTAAAATTTATACTTCCCTTTCAATCTTTTATACCTCTTTATCCAACTTTAAACATATACATTTACCTAGCAACTATCTATACATAGCTTGACACACCATAATCAAATTCAAACCGACATATTTCAGCTTTAAAACCTCATAATTGAGCTTGGAACACCATAAGCAAACGAAATTTAACATGACAATTAATCAAAATTAATCACAACCGACTTATAACCAACGGTTATAGTTATAGTTAAGCAATCTTCCATAACCGAACCTCAGTTATTCTTTTACAGACCCAAATGTTATATTTTGCGGACTTGCTAATTAAGGAAGGCCATATTATATTACTAAGTTATTGACCCATGTACGATACGGGTGGAAATATAGAAATTGTCTAATAAAAACTTGCAATAAGAAAGGACAACATAATTTGTATTATATTTTTTGGGACGAAAACATAATATTTAGTTGTAAATAATACTGGTATGAAAACAAAAGATTGTCAAAGATAAAGTTAAACTAAAAATACAATCAAAGTACAATGTTTAGAAACATAATCAAAAGTTGAAAATGTAAAATTCATAAACTACTACATACTTCCTTATAAACCTTATTTGTTATTTTATTTGTAACTTTACATTCTTTGTCTAATATAAACAATTTAACACCGTCTCTATTCTTCAAGCTACGTAAGTTGACCATGTGTAAACACCAGGTTTCTCAAGTATATGCAACTCTTGCTATAGACTAACCTTGATTTTTGTCAATGGTCATTGCAAAACAAAAATGGAACCGGAAACATCATCTTTTCAATTTAAATGAAAGTTTCTTTTAATCCTAGTGAAGTCTTTCTAACAATCGGCGGCATGTTCTCACCAAGATAACACATCATGCTTTGGTATACAAGCCTTCCTGACATAAGCCTGAATTTGGTTACCCTGTTATAGAATTAATTTAACAAAAACAACGTGTAAATAAAATATAAAAAAAATAATAATTAGAATGTGTAAGTAGTAACGAATGTAAAATTAGATTATATATGTTTGTAAATAAGAAATTAACATCTTGTCTTGCAAAATAATCTCTGTCGACCGGTCTTCACTGAGTTTGTTATTTTCTTTTAGACGTCATAACTTCAATATACGAACCTTGAGAATGCAATCATTCTTAAGAACATTCAACTCACTAAAGATGGTTATGCTTGTTGGCTTCATTGTGATGTTTGTAAAATAATAAGAATATAAACAATGTATTAAATTGATAATAATTAAAATGTATGAACAATATCAATGATACGAGTAAATGAAATAAGTTGAGTAATAGAGATGAACCTTATGAATAAATGTGAAATTGCATAATTTGACAGATGAAAATACGTGGTGTGAAATTTCTTGTGTGAAACTGAAATATATATCTAGAGAGGTAATAACATAAATATTTTTGGTTAGTTAATTAAAAAAGAAATATTATTCTTAATTGCATTCAAGGTAATCAGTTTCATATAAATTTAAATCTTGGAAGATTTTGAAAGATGCAACAAAAATAAAAAAAATTCTAACCTATAATTTATCTAATTAATATTGTTATTGATAGTCAAGAAACGGTTTTTAATGTAAAAATTATTTCATATTGATATGTTTAATAATAATTATCTACTTGATTAAAATTCAAACTATTGAATGAAATTAGAGAATATATACCATATACCATATTTAAAATCATCTTAATCTAATTTAAAAGTTTATTAATTAAATTAACATTTTGAATTAATAAAAAAACATATTTTGAGATTATATGAAATATCATAGAAGTTAAAATAAAAAGATTTTTAATACATAAAAGTTGTAAATGCTTCTCAAAATAAAAGTTTATAAATTTTTAATATATACAAATATACAAAAAATCAGAAATGTAAACCCAAAGATGCTATTGCACTCATTTTATAAAACAAAACAACTAATTTAACAACTAATAATAAGTTGTTTCCAAATATACAAATTTAATCGATTTTTTAAGTTTTAAAAGTTATAAAGTATGTTTTATTATTTACAAATGTACAAAAAAATTAGAAATGTAACTCAGAGATGTTATTGCATTCGTTTATAAAAACACAACAACTAATAATTAGTGTTTCCATATTTACAAAGTTAATAGATTGTATAAGTTTTAAAATGTTTGCAAAGAATGTATTGGTTATATAGTATTTGATAGATAAATAACTCAAATGTATTATGCAGTTATGAATAACTACATTTAAATTTCATAGAACATAGTCAACGTGCTATACGTATTTTAGTAAATAAAATTGTAATTGTTAAATAAACTTATTAGTGCATTATTTTTTTAGAAAAAAAAAATACTAAGTTATGAATAAAAAAATCTGTAATGTGAATAAGAGAATGAAAGTGAACATACCCTTGATCATAAGGTTTCTTCAACATATGTGTATTGAGGGTTTCTTTTAATATATACATATATTTTTAAAAGATTCAAATGTTTTTAATGAAACAGTTTAGGATCCATTGAGTGCTCTATGGGCTATTTTCTTTTCAGCCAAAGTTTTTATTTCAAATTTTTTTCCCATTTTCTTGTCATTACATCTTTTCCTTGTTCATGACATTCGGTTACTCACACGGACTGCAGAATCTTAGTATATTAAATTGACATTCTTACATTTTTTTTATAAAGATTGTAACATACAACATACTAAATATGAGTACAGATGCTATAACTGAATGTCGGATTCAAACTTTATAATAAAGTAATTTAGGAGGTTTTGAACACTTGACTGTAAAAAGATTCAATCTGTTTTTTTAGCTAAATTTTGTTAGATTACCTACTTAGTACTTACCTAACCCATTATCAATAAAATGTAACCCAAATTAGCCATATTAATTTCTCTTCCTTGGTCAAGTTTTCGTGTGTTTGTAGGTTTCATTTATAATTTCATAGTTCATGACATGACATTACTCATAAACTTCATGGGATTGCAGCATCTTGGGGGAGGTGGGGGGGGGGGGGGTTCGAAAATTTTGGTTAAATATTTACCTGCATGATTGGATAATTTTTCTTTTTTGTCAGATTGTGAGGCAACATGGGTGGTATTGATGATAAAGAAACACCACAATCAGGATCTACAGTAGCTCATGATGATGCAACTGATGAAGAAGACACTCAAATACAATTGGGTCCCAAAATTACTATAAAAGAGCATCTTAAAAAGGACAAGGTTCTTACTTTCTTATTACAGTTTTAGAATCTCAATATCAATTACTTGTAAAATATGATGTTTATTTTCTTAATTCACTTGCACACATGATTGAAACTTGTTTTAAGGCCCCAATGTAAATGGGTCGGTTTAAGGCTCAACCGAACCAAAAACTGAAAATTCGGTTTTTGGATACAGTTTGGTTTATGTGTGTTTTGGTGTCTGTTCTCCCCCCCCCACACACATTTTACCATGAATTTGTGCCTAAATCTTTTTGTTGATTAATGATTATTATACACGCGGGCTAGAAAAGTTGGGTTACACCATTTACTAAATTCTTATAAATTACTTAACATTCAAAAAATAAAAGTTGGAAAAATCCATAAATTCAGTTCGTTTTTTCAGTTTTAATTACATGCAAAATTCGGCTTTTATGAAAACATAAATCCAAACCATCGGTTTTTTCCTGGGCCTGGTTATATCACTTAGGTTTTTCGGTTATCTACAATGGGTTGGGGTAAAATAAAAAAAAACTGCTAAAAAAGGTTGGTCGAACAGGTCTAGAAAGTGTATAATTAACGTATAAAAAGGGTTGTACTAGGGACTCCCATACACCTCTTAATATGGGGCGTATAGTACAATACGCCCCATATTAAGAGGTGTTTGTCTTTATGTTGTACTTTATATGAGGCATATTCTGCAATACGCCCCATATTAACGTATAATACGCCCCGTATTGTACAATACGGGTCATATAGGGTATGATTTGACAACCTAGGCCTTTTTGACAGTCCTAGGTTGTCATATCGTGCCGTATTGTACAATATAGGGCATATTGGTTAGTACCTATATGCCGTGTATTATACAATACGGGGCATATAGGTTCAATTTAAATAATTGAGCCATCCGGCGACCCCCCTTTCTTCTCTTTATATATATATGTGTGTGTGTGTGTGTGTGTTACCATACATAATACATGCACACGCAATTCACTATCCCTTTCGAGAATCAAAACCAAAAAAATAAAATGTGGTGGTTCAACAATTTGTTTCCTGACAACGAGGAGGAGCCGGGATACGCGCCTAACGATCAGCCTAGCGCGTCGGGATTACCTGATTTGAACCAACGATGAACTTGATCTGGTTGCGATGTTATATCAGAACGGTTTGAAGCCCCAACAAATTTAAGATGTCGTAAAAGCCCAGTTTTCCGGTTCCCTTTTGGGCATAGTCGTTCGTCTCAGACATCAAAGACGTAAGCCCAGGCGATAATTGCGGATTTCGAGCAGTCGCTATGGGTTTGGGGTTAACTCGTTAACACTGGCCTGATGTTCGGCAAACATTGATAAATGAGATGGACACGTACGAAACGTTTTGGAGGTTACATTTCGAGAGAGAGGATGATGGCCGTTATGATCTGTGGCGTAGCATACTTGACTGGTTTAATATGGTTAAACCGGCACCAGATACTCATTAGTTCTACGTACCCCTCATGGACACTTGGTTGCTCAGGCATATGGGTGTATTCTGATCAATCTACATGGCATTGACAGTCAATCTTATTTCCCGACGAGAGACAATCCTAACTAGCTGTCTGATATTCCGGTTATAGCCATCGTCCATGTTAGAGGTATCTATGTAAAATTGGAAGGGGATTTCCCAATGTCGTGGCCAGTATCGAATTGAGCAACATACGCGCAACCGGATGCACTAGAATGGCAAATTGAAGCCCGCATAAATGAGTATATCAACATAAGTCAAGCTTGGCACGTCCCGCCTATGCAATTGTATTTAGATTGACATATTTCTGTATAAGAAGTTAGAATATCGTTATACATATTTCTGTATATGGATTGACATATTTCTATAAAAAGTTGTATAACGAGTGGGTGTTTGTTTGTATGATGATATTAATAATAATAATAAATAATAATAATAATAATAATACATACGTAATTACAATAATAATAACAAGAAATAATAACAATAATAATAATAATATAATAATACATACATACATACCTATAGGCCATTTAACTAGAAGGGGGGGTAAATGGGGATCCATATGCCTCATATTATACAATATGGGGCGTATTAAGGCACCCCTAAAAAACATAATAAGACAAAAGTTTGTAGGGTTTTCTAAAAACCCATCAATATGTTCCGTATTGAGCTATACGGGACATATTAAAGGATTATTTTTAGTAAAACCCCGTGATGTCCCTAGTAAATCCCATAAAAAAATCCTAACTTATTTTACCAAAAAAAATTGGTTATGTTTTTATACAATTTGCAATCAAATTTGACATATTTTGTAACATATATACTACAGTGTATCTGGTCGTCCAAACCTAGCCTGCCCGTTGACCCAAACTCATCTTTACCCAACCGCCCGGTTTGCCACCTGTACCTAAAACTGTTTCTGGTTCAGGATAATGAGAGCTTGAGGAGGTGGAAAGCGCAGTTACTTGGAAGTGTTGATTTTAGTGAGGTTGAAGGTATGCAATGGTTCGGGTCAAAACTAAACACATTGACCCGCCAACACTTTTATCCCAATTATGAAGATTTCATAAATTACTAATGTTTCAAACACGATTATCAAATCTATTGTTGAATAGCCGATTACAATATTTTTGAATAAAGCGATTTAGGAGGCTGTAAACATTTGAAGTGCATCTCAAGTGACTTTTAACTTAACCGGTTAAGCAATAAAATATAATATATAATCCAAATTAACACATGTTTACTTATTTTTCTTTCCATTGGTTACTTGTTTTAGGGGGTGTGCTTAGAGGTTCACAAATGTCACAGCCCCGACCCCTATACCCTGGGAGGGAAGCCATGAACATTGATTGGTGGTATCGGTGTTTATTAGATTATTTTGTAGCGGAAAATTTCATCAGAACCGTAGTTAGAAAAAATAATCAGAGTTATAAAAACATCATGATTATTATTATGATAAACTGGGAATTTAATCCCTTTTTGATACAAACATAAGTTTTATAGGGTTAAACACTAATTTATAAAACACGTTTCTTTATTCTGGTGACAAGCCACTTATTTAAGCTGGAAGCCCGCAGGCATCATTCCTTTGTCTCTAACAAGTCACCTGAAACATGTTTAAAATATTTGATTAGCAAGAAGTACTGGTGAGTACATTCATTTGTAAATGACACATTTTACAGTTACAACATTAAGATGTTTTTACATCTACTTGCTTACAAATTACCGAAAGGTACTTGTCACTCGACCGTATCTATGACTGTGGTCATATTACTTATTGGCTAACACTTGTCCAATAAGTAACGTGTAATTGCCCAGTAGGCAAGCCTTGTATACAAAACCCCACAATACCAGTAGTAACCATCCCGTAAGTCTACAGAGAATTAAACACTGTAATGTATTTAAAATACTTTATAAATACATTTGAAAATATTTATGAAAATCTATCATGGGTTTTATTAGTTTTGAAATCACCATGACAGTGTCTGGAAAATAGTTGTCTCACGCAAATGCGAGTTGTATAAAAACTCGAATGTCTCACCTTGTAAGTTACAATTAAATAACACCTCCTGGTATTAAGCACCTAGGATAAACACAATATAGTATAACTAGATTAGTATAAAACCAATAATCATAATGATAATCACGAGGGTAGAAACTTTACACGATAGCACAAAGTCTTACCTTTATAGGTAGAGCTTTTGGATTCGTGTATATTAGTTTCTTTCGATCGGATAGGATATCGCTATGACAACTCAGTATTATACTCTTAATATGTATTAATATATGTGTGTGAAATTTCAGAGAGAAAGAAGAAGTTTGAGCGAATTGTGAATGTACCGTTTGCTTCCTATTTATAGCTGATTTTGGACCCCGTCGCGATACGCGATGGCCATAGGAAAAGGGGCGTCGCGTATCGTGAAGAATCTTATAGCCTTGCCTAATCAGCCCTAGGCCTGCTACGTGGCACGCCACGTGGCAGGCGATGTGTCCCGTCTGTGTAATCTCCACATCGCGATACGCGATGGGTAGCTATATCAGCTCGTCGCGTGTCGCTACGCTGCCATATATTTGGATACGGTTACACGTTATCGCGGTACGCGATGAGGCTAACCCAAACCTGTCGCGTATCGCGATGGGAGACAAAAATACTAAGGCGGCCCTTAAGCGACGATGTGAAGTGCAAAGTGCGCCATCAACGCGCCACATTGCGCCCATCGCACTTCGCCCGTGCCCGAGCCCGTGCGCTTGCGCGTTCGGGTGCTTCGCACCCTCCGGTAGGACCACTGGGTGTGATATGTCTTATAAGAACATTAACATAGGAATTTTCTTTCTTATAAAGTGATTACTAGTTTTGTAATATAGCGATGTAGGACAAGAACTTACAAACCTATTCATACTATGGTGGTACCTTCTCCATTTCTTTCCTCCACCAATATGGGATGGAATTTCCCTCACTTATCTCTTCATTCTTTATTTATGGTTTGTTATAGTCTCCCTCCTTATTTTGAATCTCATCCTTGAGATTTAATTGGCATAAGTGTGGGTACTTCCGTTTCATTTCGGATTCCAATTCCCAAGTATATTCTGGTCCACGTTTTGAATCCCACTTCACTTTGACCAAAACTATTCTTTTATGCTTGAGATTCTTGATCTTTCTATCTTCAATTTGTAAAGGTTTCTCAACGAATTTCAACTTTTCATTTACCTTTATATCTTGAAGGGGTACTTCCAGTGTTTTATCAGCTAAACATTTTCTTAAGTTACTTACATGATATACATCATGTATACCTGACATTTCCTCTGGTAATTCTAGCTAATAGGCTACTGGTCCAATTCGTTTGAGAATTTGAAATGGTCCAACAAATCTTGGACTTAACTTTCCTATTTTACCGAATAGGATTACTCCTTTCCATGGAGATACTTTTAGTAGCAATTTGTCTCCAACTTGAAATTCCAATGGTTTGCGTCGATGATCCGCATAAATTTTCTGACGATCTCGTGCGGTCTTTAATCTTTCGTTAACTTGATTTATCTTATCAGTACTTTCTTATATGATTTCAGGACCTGATAATTGTTTTCCTCCTATTTCTGCCCAACACATTGGAGTTATGCACCTTCGTCCATAAAGGGCTTCAAATGGGGCAACATTAATACTTGTATGATAACTGTTATTATAGGAGAATTCTATTAGTGGTAAATGGTCATCCCAATTTCCACCAAAATCTATTACACATGCTCTTAACATGTCTTCCAATGTTTGTATGGTCCTTTCACTTTGACCATCAGTCTGTGGATGGTATGTTGTGCTCAAGTTTAATTTTGTTCCCATAGCTATGATATACATCTATTAATACATCTCGAATCCCTTGTAAAGTTGTGTTTATTTAATGTTTTGAGTTCGGTTTAGTTTGTGTTTTGTTTATCTTTTATTATTTAAGGTCTCGAGTTAAGTATTTTGTATTTATAGTGTTTTAAATCGTTTGGTGTCTTGCATGTTAAGCTTTAATTCTTTCTATCATTTCATGTGACGTTTAAGTTCGTTTCTACTCATCATTGGTTACATGATTAGTTCACTTAGAGTTTTGATTTGTTTTCATGTAGATGGTGGCTTGTGAGTCAAGGAAAAGAAGGCCTAGAAGGTTCCAATCGTTACTTGGAGTTCAAGGAAGAAGATTTATCAAGATTTTACAAGATATCTAATAAAATAAAAAAAAGAAGAAAATCCCATCCTGGAGTGCGCCGCGCCGTGCGACCGGGGAAGCCAAGGCCCGTCGCGCGGCGTCTAGGGCTTCTGATATGCGATTTTTACAAATTAAGGCCCAGTTCGCGTTATATAAATATATTTTTAAACCTAAACGAATGGATAACATATTGCAGCCGATTTTCCAAGGTTTTGAGCTAAGATTGATGGTGTTTTGGAGGCTAGGAAGAAGGAGGATCATAGAGCTTTCGTACAAGTGTTCAAGGATCAATTGCAAAGGGTTTTATCGCTCTAACTTTCGTTCCTTGTTCATTATTTATCATGTCTTTCCTCTTTGTTTTTAATACTTGTTTAGGATTGTTTTTAATAATGACTATGTTAGGCTAGACTTCATGTCTACCTAGGTTTGATGAACATGTTTTGACTTGATTCTTGCTTTGGACGTGTTGTTTGATTATGGTTTCGATATATTAATAGTAAAAGACTTGATTTTGCTTTCATGATGCATATGAGTGTTTATTATCTTGGTTGATTATTAACTATTGCTTCACTTGGATCTTGTTTTCTATTGATTGTGTTCTTTAGATATTAGGATTCATGTTTAGTCATTACTTGGTGTTTTGATTATTATGGTTGAATAGGACTATTAGATCATAGAAGCTTGTTAATCGTTGATTAGGATTTTAAATGTTTTGCTAAATTCCAAAAGCTGTAAGGTGAGGAGTTGTTGATGTATCTTGGTCAATCGCGTGCTAGGATAGAGTAGTGACAATATTCTTGCTTATTGTGTTGATACTTGTTCATGATGTCGTGTTTAGCTTATCAAGTTATCTAGGGTTTAGTGTTTCGTGAGATTGCTTGCCTATGATACTATTAATTAACCCTATTTGATAACCGTGAGGAAATCAATATAACTGATTGCTTAATAATCTAATAATTATTCTTTAGGATTTCATTTGATTTGGTCAAGGGTCCTTTAGGGTTTGTTAGATGAATATGTTTAGAAATCAGTTTCCATATCATGTTATTTGTCCATTGCTTGATGATTGTTGATGCATGGGATTCTTACCTAGGTAGATTCCTTCTCTTATTGGTTTCGATGTTGTGTTTGATTGCTTGTTTCTTAGTTTACGTGTTTATTTATTTTCTTAGTTTAATAATAGTTTAAAAATCCCCTTAAAACATTAATAATAAATAGTCGTGTCGTAAGTCAAGACTAATTAGTTAATTTACGTAATTTATAGAGTCCTTTGGGTTTGATATTCCGGACTTACTTAGCTTTAGTACAATTGGTCGGTTCACTTGCCGGTGTTTTGTGTAGTTGATTATTAGGTTTAGTTATTATTACTTGTTTAATTTAGTTAATATTTAATTGACTGTTTTCACCACATCAAGCTACTTGGAAACTTTTCCAAAAATGAGAAGTAAAACGGCTATCCCGATCCGATACAATGGATAATGGAAATCCATGTAATGAGACAACTTTGTCTACATACAGCTTAGCTAATTGTTTCATTTTGAAAGTTTCATTCATTGGTATAAAATGAGCTGATTTTGTTAATCTATCCATAATTACCCAGATTGTGTCATTACCTCTTCTTGTGGTAGGTAATTTGGTAACAAAATCCATTGTTAGTAATTCCCATTTCCATTCTGGCATTTCTAGTTGTTGAAGTAATCCCGATGGCTTTTGATGTTTTGCTTTGACTTGTGAGCAAGTTAAACATTTTGAAACATAACTTGTTATGTCCTTTTTCATTCCTATCCACCATTAAATTTTCTTCAAATCTTGATACATTTTATCTTTTCCAGGATGCATTGTGTATTTGGAGTTATGGGATTCTTTGAGAATCTTTTCTCGTAATCCTCCTATGATTGGCATCCAGATCCTGTTCCCCATTCGGAGAATTTCATAATTTCCTTTGACAAGTAGATCAATGGTACCATTTCGTTTTTCATCAGTAATATTATTTTCTTCTATTGCTTGTTTCTGGGCATTCTTTACTTCATCAATTAAATTGATTTGAAGTTCTAACCTTAGAGCTTGCACTCTTGTAGGTTTCTCATGCTCTTTTCTACTTAATGCATCAGCTACTATATTTGTCTTGCCTTCACGGTATAGGATTTCACAATCATAATCACTAAGAATTTCCATCCAACGTCTTTGCCTCATGTTAAGCTCTTTTTTCCCAAAGATATATTTTAAACTTTTATTATATGTGAATACAGTAAACTTACTACCATATAGATAGTGCCTATAGATCTTTAGGGCAAAAACTATTGTTCCCAATTCTAAGTCATGTGCTGCATAATTCTCTTCATGCTTCTTTAGTTGTCTAGATGCGTAAGCAATTACTTTTTCGCGTTGCATTAGTACACATCCCAATCCCGATTTAGAAGCATCACAACAAACTGTGAAATCTTCAGTTCCCTTTGGTAGCGCAAGCATTGGGGAATTTGTTAACTTTTGCTTCAAAGTTATAAAAGCTTCTTCTTGCTTAGGTTCCCATTCGAACTTGACATTCTTACACGTTAACTTGGTTAATGGAACTACTATTCGGGAAAAATTTTGAATTAAGCGTCTATAATATCCTGCTAATCCTAAGAAACTTCGAATTTCTGTAGGAGTTTTAGGAATTTCCCAATTAGTAATAGCTTCTATTTTGGAAGGGTCTACGTGAATACCTTCATGGTTAATCAAATGTCCTAGAAACTGTACTTCTTGTAACCAAAATTCACATTTTGAGAATTTAGCATAAAGCTTCTCTTTTCTCAATAGTGTCAAAAGTGTATGAAGATGTTTGACATGTTGGAACCCGTATCAATAACAATTACAACTAACAGATCTCAGATCTGTATCAATACTATTAATACGTTTTCGGATCTAGCTCATGATTAACATCGATTCAGTGTTATAAATATGTGTATATATTATCAATATGTTATCTGTATAATATTAGGTTAAGCTTGAGAGAGAGAGATTGGACACCCATTCGTTAATTAACTTAAAACCTTCTCAAACTCTCACCCTCTAAACAGTGAACATGGTTCACTATATATAGAAGGTGATCTGGTTCGCTAACATCCCCTAGCGAACCAGCTTCCCCTTCGTTACATACATAAGCTTAGCGAAACACCCCCTGATTCGTTAACATCCCCTAACGAATCAGGAGGGAATACATTACTTGGCTAGTTCGCTAACATCCCCTAGAGAACTAGCCTTTAACTTAGCGAACTGGCTATTAAATAAACTAATTATTACATTAAACATAAACAAAATTGTTAACGATAAATACAAAGACTCAAGACGCAAAACCGTGCACTAACAGACACCCCCTCTTCTTGAGCTCTTTGTCTTTAACTTATTTGAAGCGCTTTGATTGCCAGTCTCTGCAACTATGAATTCCATGTTCATGACACACACGAACCACACGTTGGAATTGCATAGCCAGGTCGTAATCTTCTTGGCGCTCGAACAAGATCTGCTTCCTGAAGAGCACGTCATTGTCGGTTTCTGATAAATTAACCAACCACATCGGGTCGATTATCTTGATAAACTTAGTCTTCAGACCTCTTCCCAAAACAATGAAGGCCTCGCTGGTGTGGTTGTCATAATACCAGCGGTTGAAAGACAGATAAATATCTTGAGGCATCGTCTTCACAGGAACCTTTTTCATCGTCTTTGGCGGCTTCACTTTCAAGACAAGTTTCTTCCATCCGGTCCTTGGATCAATCTCGTCAATGCGCTTACGTTTTGGGACCTGGGGCTTGAAGAATTTGAAGCCATGATTGACCTCGAACAGTAAGTGTTGGTGAAACCACTCAGCTGTTCGGTAACCCCCACGATTGATAAATGGACGTCTCACGAGGGTACGAACATCCCATGGCGGCAATGTAAGAACATCCATTATCTTCTCGTAATACTGGACACTCTTTTCCCACTTGACTATACATACCTTAAGGTCAGAATCATAGATCCAGGAGAAAATATCACCATGTACCTTAGAAACGGTCTTGATGGTAGTCACCTGATTAGCCTTAACCCAAGCAGCAGCAGTATCTTTTCTTTCTTGATCTACATAACGATAAGCATTGATAATTTTGCCCACTTTATGACGTTTGAACCATCTTTCTATGTCATCATCAATCACTTCTTTGAGTGAGGGTACTGTTCGCTGCACAACCTTTTCCAATTCATCCTCAGTCTCTTTAAACACCTCTTCTTGAAATACCGGAGCACCTTGATCAACATTCGTGTGTTGATACAAGTCCGGGTACTCATCAGCAGTCCCATCCTCCATTTCTACATCCTCGTTCTCATAAATAAAATCCGTATTCATAAACAACGGATCAACTTCCAAATCCTCCTCAGTTATCACTTCGACATCGGGCTCAGTCTCTAAAGCAGTCAACTGATCGTCGTTCAGCCCAAGCAGAATCGAAATCTGCTCCCGTGTCAAGGATCTAACCACAAACTCACCAACCTCTATATCATCTCTATTTACCACACTACGAACCACCCCTGACCCATCAACAAATATCACTGTGTTAGCTGCAATCATTTCAATTGGCTTGACAGTTGTTGGATCTTGATAAATAATTATCTGTTTACTCGAATCATCACCGCCACTAATACCAGCACCAGAGGATGAACCATGCGATTGTTTAGGCTCACCTCCTGCATCAGATTCGTCAGGATCATCTTCGTCATTCTTGAGTTTCTTGAGGGCATCTTCTTTACAAGTTAATTGTAAAATCAACGCTTATTGTTCCTTTAGTTTCACCCCCCTGAGACTCAACAATCGTACACAACGATTTAGTCTCCTTCTGACAGAAAGAAATATAACTCATCATTCGTCGTTGATTCTCTATGAGTCGTTCTTGATTTTGACGGTCAGCTGCCATTTGAACTCCTTACACAATGTGTCGTTTGTAGACCCAAAAATAATATCGTCGACATAAATCTGGACTAGGAGAAGATCGTCACCAACAGTTTTATGAAATAAAGTGCAGTCGACAGTCCCTCGTTTGAAGCCATTATCAGTCAGATGGTCGGCGAGCGTGCCATACCAAGCTCTCGGGGCTTGATGTAGACCATATAGGGCCTTGTTTAATCGGTAAACACGGTCCGGATAATCAGGATCTTCAAAACCAGGAGGCTGTAAAACAAGCAATTCCTCGTGTAATTCACCATTGAGAAAAAACACTTTTAACATCCATTTGATAGACCTTGATATTCTTATAAGCTGCATATTCAAGGAAGATTCGAATCGACTCTAATCTTGCAACTGGAGCATATACCTCTGTGTAATCAATACCCTCTTGCTGATGAAAACCTTGCACCACTAGACGTGCTTTGTTTCTGACAATCACTCCTCGATCGTCCTTCTTACACTTAAATACCCACTTAGTCGGAATGGCTTTCTTGACTCTAGCAGGTTTGTCTATAAATACCCAAACACCCAAACGTTCAAATTGCTGTAATTCTTCTTGCATAGCTTCTACCCAAGAAGGATCTTCAAGTGCCTTACGAGCTGTTGTTGGCTCAAGTTGAGATAGAAAGCAAGAGAATTTAGCAAGATTTACAATTCCTGAAGAATGTAAGTTAGTGTAAGCACACAATATGTTATTATCACTTGACGAAGCAACTTGATGACGTGTACGAACGCCCACATTAAGTTCGCCAATGATGTTTTCCTGTTGATGATATCCATGAATCCGAAGAGTGGGATTCTCAGGAACAACAACATTATCAAATAAGTTAGTGTAATGTTCACCCAACTCAGGAGATGAAACATTATTCTCAACTACTGAAGCATTATCATCAGATGAAGTAGAAGCCGTATCATAATGAACAGGAGCTTTGTTTTCAGGTTCTTCAGTTGGAGCAGCAATTGGAGCTTCAACATCATTTGAACTTGCAAATCATGGAATTTCCAAATGTTCTTCAAAATACGCCCGAACTACATCTTCATCTGGATGATCAGTTGATGAGGTGAAAGAATTAAATAGGCCATTATAATCAAACATCCATTCGGGACCTTTCCATTGTGAAGGAGTAGTGTACTTCTGACAATCAACATGGTACCACTCTTCGACACAACCAGACGTAAAATTGAAAACTCGTTTCTTAGGTGACGCATACCCTAAGAAATAACCCTCAATGGCCTTCTCTTCAAATTTACCCGCATCCCTCTTCAGCATGGTACAAGGACACCCAAAAGGTTCCAAATACTTTAAGTTAGGCTTACAATTGTTTAATAATTCATAACTGGTCTTCTTTAGTCGTTTAACCGTCAGAACTCGATTAAGAGTATAGCAAGCCATATTCACAGCCTCATTCCAGAATTGCACAGGAAGCTTAGAATCAACGAGCATAGTTCTTACAGCTTCAATCAAGATTCTGTTCTTTCTTTCAGCAACGCCATTTTGTTGAGGTACATAGGGTGCACTATATTCTCGGTGAATTCCCTTTTGGATACAAAAGAAATACAACATAGTGTTCTTGAATTCTGTTCCATTATCACTCCGAATTCTCCTCACCTTTTGTTTGTAACGTGATTCGATTTTTGTGATAAAGTTTTGTACCAAAACATGCGTTTGATCTTTCGAGCTCATGAATAAAACCCACGAATATCTTGAATAATCATCAGTCACGACAAGACATTACCAGTCTCCAGAAATACTCGCACGATTCACTGGACCAAACAAATCCATATGAAGTCGTTCAAGAGGAGTATCAATGGAATTCAATAACTTAGAGGGATGTGTCTTCTTCTTCTGCTTGCCCTTTTTGCATGCAACGCAGTGATCGGATATCTTAAAATTCTTTAACGAGACACCCTCAACTAAGTCATTTGACATTAAATAATTCATCTTTCTGACATTTATGTGATCCATTCTACGATGCCATAGAATCGAGTCTTTCTTGGTTGCTTTTGAGACAAAACATGTTTCGATCGATGTGGATACCTTAGAAATCATATTTAAGACATAAATATTATTTGATCGTGGTGATCGCATGACAACCATGTCCTCGGGAATAACAAAACCTGGTTTCAAAATAAGACATTCTTTGTCAGTAAATATCGTAGTGTACTTTTTATCACAAATCTGCGATACACTCAATAAGTTATGATCAACTTTATCACAATAATTTACTTTCTCAAACGTAATGTGACCATTTGAAACTTCACCCTCTTGTGTGATCATGCCCCCAGAATTCCCAGCAAACGCTACATAACCCTCTTGAATATTTCTTACGTTGGTTAATAGGTCGAGATTCCCAGTGATATGACGAGAACATCCGCTATCCATGATTCAGTTTTCACCAGAGATGGTCTTGGATGAACCCTACACACAAACAAAAGTGATTAGTTCAAAAAGGCAGACCAGGCCTCAGTCTTGGGCACCTCTTGGTTTTCTCTTTGATCATTAACTTGAACATATTTCAACTGTTGTTCAGCCAATTGTGAATAAGTTACCGGCTTCCTAGACTTTCGTCTTAAATAAGCTTCCTGAACAATGTTTGAATTCTTGTACTGACATATGGGTTCAGTTGGAACGAATTTTGGTTTCACTTGACCATGTGTCTCATTGACATGAAGAACCTTCCGAGGATTCACATTAAAGAACAAAATATGAGTATCATCAGCATACGACATAGGTCGTTTCAGGATCTCCTTGACCAATGGAATTGGCTTAGATTTGTCCTTGATAAAAGGATGAAGATTCTGATAGTTCTGCTGACTACAATTCCTCAAAACATGACCAAGTTGACCGCATAAGAAACAACTTCACATGTCTACATGATGATGTTGAGAAGTAATTGGAACAAATGATGCAGACGGTTGATGATGACTCACATTTTTGGTCATACTTTTTGCAAACTCATCAGATAATTCAGATTTCTTCTTTAGGTAAAAATCTAAATTAGATCAGTTAGAAAAACTTTTTAGTGTATCTGTCCCATTTGACTTCACAAAGTTAATTTTCTTAGCTTGTTTTAAAAGTTGTTTTGCCTTAGTCAATGGGTCAGATTGAACTGATGTTTTTGTTTGAGCATACACACGTTCAAGTTCTTGAATTTTTGAAGTTTAATTGATAAAGACACTTTCAATAAGTTCAGGTTTGATGATACTTATTGGAATATCTTTTTCTGTGAACATCGTGTCTATTCCTTTTAACTTAAAAACTCTAGCCGATGAAGACTTAGAACTCGGAGGATTAATGAAACGCATTAAGTCCTCGTCAAAAATCTTTGGTTTAACTGACTTCTTTGCCCTCACTGGTTTGGTTTTCACAGTTTCTTCCATGTTCACTTGAGATTTGAATGAACCATACACAGCTTCCTCAAACTGTTGAGGTTCACAAAGAATATGATTAGAACTAGGAATGTTCTTATTCCTGTGTATTATCTCAGGTTCAAACACATCTTCAATAATCACTTTGTCAACATTTTCAACAAAGACCTTTTTACTTTCCACATGAGGTTTTTGAGGAGCAACTTGGGGTTTGACAATTTCAGGTTTAACCAATTTAGGTTTTTCAGAAATCACAGATTCTTTTTGAATCAAATCCTATTCTTTTCTTGCAAAATGATTAATTTTATAATCATTATGGAAAGGTGGTGGAATTCAACAAAACCAATACCTTTCTTGGAATCTTTTTGTTTTTCAGATACCTCAATGATTTCATTCAACAGAAAAGATGAATTTCTAAATTTACCCAACTTGTTCTTCAACTCAAGAACCTCATTCTCAAGTTCAGTTATTTTTGAACGATGTTTCAATATTTCTTGAAACTTTTGGTCATTAATGGTCATTTTCACAGATAATTCGGCTTTGAGATCATGGTTACTTGTCGACAATGCTTCAATCTTTTCTCGAGATCTCATTTGAGATTCAAGAGATTGTCGATAAGTATCTTTCAGAGAAGCAATTTCTTGTATAAGACTATCATTTTGGTTTTTCAAATCTTCTAGCTTAGATTTGTTAGATTCACAGTCAATACATGATGCTTTAACAGATGAAATAGCAGAAATAGAATTACTAACCTCGTTAATCTTGGCCATGCAAGCAAACATTGATTCGGAAGGCTTGTCGCAAGAGTCGTCAGAATCAGATCCAGAATCACTATCGGAAGACATCTCACTACCAGTTGCATCTTTACAATCTTTATGTAACCCAAACATAGCCAAATTTGCTTGAACACCATTGCATAGTAACCGTTGTGACCAGTCGGTTCCATCTGCTAACATTGCTTGTGTTGTAGAAGAAGATGGTTTCTTTTCAGCATCACTTCCTCGTGGTGTAGAAGCATTTTGACTTTGACCACGAGGACCAGTGTATTCTTTCCTTGGTTTGTCACATTCCTTCGCGAAATGCCCAAATTCTTGACAATTATAACACTTTACTTTTAATTTGTCAAAACCCAACTTCTTGTTTAAAGCTGGAAGATCTTTTCCAATTCTCTGCTTGAATCTTTTAACTTTACGAACGATCATAGCCATGTTCCATTTTAAATCCATGATTTCTAGATCATCTGGATCTATCTGATCATAGTCCTCATCTGTTAAATCACTTGAGGAAATCTTACTACTCACTAAGTTTTCATATGAAGACATAAAAGCTGTCAGAAAAGCAAAGTTTTGCTCAGCTTCCTTCATATTAACACTAGGTGGTGTAGCAAATGGAGTTGTATTAGTTGAACTTCCAGAACCACCCGAATTACCAGTAGAGTAGAAACAAACTTTTGGATCATTTAACATAGTTGATTCTTTTTCACTTGCAGCATGAGTAAGAAAAGCAGTGATTGGAGAGATCGTTGAACTAAGAGGCATACTTCCACCATAGAAAGCTGGATCTTGATTTTCTTTGGAGGATTTTTGACACTTAAGATCGTATTCTCTAGCTTAGATCTTTTGTAGAAATTCAAGTGCCGTCAAGTCTTCATTCACAAAATAATCATTCTCTTTCAAAACCATTAGAAATGTTGAGTAAGAACTTGGAAGCACACTTTTAATAGTGTCAATTTTATCCCTTTCAGAAATTTCCATTTTCATCTTGTCCATTTCAGCAATTAAATGAATAAATCTTGTAGTCATCTCTTCAACTGTTTCTCCCTTCAATAGATTAAAGTTTCGAAATTGAAACTTGAGCATCACTTTCTTACTCTCAGCTGTGTTTCCCATGCTTCTCATACACAGATGTTGAAATAAAGACGCACATCTCACGAACTGTAACTGTAGCGAACTACAAACAGTTGTAGCGAACTGTAATTAGTGTCTAACGAATCAACCCTTAACGAAGTTAAGATTGATCAGTGGCGAAGTAACTTAACGAATGAGAAACTTGTTTAGCGAATCACAAGTCAAGTTAACAAATCAGTGAACAGTTATAGCGAACTGTGAATAGTGTAGCGAATCAAGTCTTAACGAAGTTAAGATTGAAAGTTAACGAATCACAAATAAGGTTAATCAACCAAATGACGAAACAGATAACGAATGACAAGTCAACTTAACGAATTGACCAACGAATCACAAGGATTAGTTTAGCGAATCAGATGATAATCAGTAACGAATCGCCAAAATAAACTTAACGAATCACTAAGGAATGCTTAGCGAATCAGCTACAGTGGATTAGCGAATCAGGTTGTTACAACCGTTTGTAACAAACTCTGACACCTTATGCCACGTGGCAAAGGTTGTTAGGACACAAATCCCAAGTTGGACGCGTGTCACACGAATCAGTTAATCTAGTTAACGAACTAGATAACACGAACCAATAACTCACACGAATTGATTAACGAACTAGGTAGCGAAGTTGCAAAATTGATAACGAATCACAGATAAACATATAGCGAATCACCATACAGATGATAGCGAATTACGTTCATCTTCAAATCTTCAAACAATTTTTCCAGAAATTTTGAAGATCAACCCAGAATCCCAACAACAACAAATTCGTAATAAAACCTCGTTACTCAACCAAATCGTACAATCAACTTATCAATCTTCTCATAATCAAATTCTGAATCCAGTACACACCATCTCGTAACCAATTAACATCAATAGCCAAACCAATTTTGACCAAAACACAACCCTGTTTCGGACTTAAACCGAAATCAATACCAAACAACACAAATCCAAACCACACCTCAATTCCTCTAATCCGAACCTATCCAATACCTTAAACACCACAAATCCAGTCCAATCTAACCATAATTCAATCAATTTAATCCAAAATTGATTCAAAAAACTAAAAAAAAACAGAAAAACTTAATAACATCGAAATAATTAAAACACCAAATCAAGTGTAATGAGCACCAACAGCTCTGATACCACTTGTTGGAACCCATATCAATAACAATTACAACTAACAGATCTCAGATCTGTATCAATACTATTAATACGTTTTCGGATCTAGCTCATGATTAACATCGATTCAGTGTTATAAATATGTGTATATATTATCAATATGTTATCTGTATAATATTAGGTGAAGCTTGAGAGAGAGAGAGAGAGATTGGACACCCATTCGTTAATTAACTTAAAACCTTCTCAAACTCTCACCCTCTAAACAGTGAACATGGTTCACTATATATAGAAGGTGATCTGGTTCGCTAACATCCCCTTACGAACCAGCTTCCCCTTCGTTACATACATAAGCTTAGCGAAACACCCCCTGATTCGTTAACATCCCCTAACGAATCAGGAGGGAATACATTACTTGGCTAGTTCGCTAACATCCCCTAGCAAACAAGCCTTTAACTTAGCGAACTGGCTATTAAATAAACTAATTATTACATTAAACATAAACAAAATCGTTAACGATAAATACAAAAACTCAAGACGCAAAATCATGCACTAACATGACATGATCTTCACTGGTTTTGGAATAAATAAGTATATCATCTATGAAAATGATTACATGTTTATCCAAATATGGTTTACATATTTGGTTCATCATATCCATAAATGCAGCTGGTGCATTGGTTAAACCAAATGGCATGACTGTAAACTCATAATGACCATATCTTGTCCTAAAAGCTGTTTTTGGGACATCTTCTTCTTGCACTTTTTATTGATGGTATCCTGAGCGTAAATCGATTTTAGAAAACTATCGAGCTCCTTGGAGTTGATCGAATAAATCATCAATTCTCGGTAAAGGATACCGATTCTTAATGGTGACCTTATTCAATTCTCTATAATCGATACACATACGCATCGAACCATCTTTCTTTTTGACAAACCGTACTGGTGCTCCCCAGGGTGATGAGCTAGGTCGTATAAAACCTTTTTCTAGTAATTCATCTAATTACTTCTTTAATTCTAACATCTCTGTTGGTGCTAATCTATATGGTGCTTTAGCAACTGGCGCTATTCCTGGTATTATATGAATTCTAAATTCAACTTCACGATTAGGCGGTTGTCCAGGTAAATCTTCTGGAAAACATCAGGATATTCTGATACTATCGGAATTTCTTTTAGCTCTTTTCCTTTGGTGCTAATGATTACAGAGATCATATATACTATGCCTTGTTTCCTTAGATAGCTTGCTACTTTCATTATTTATATGAATTTTCTAGGCTTGAGCATTTTATCTTCTCGAATTGTAATAATTTCTCCTGTTGGCGAGCGGATTTCAACAGAATTTGTATTACATAAATTCGAGCATGATTGGCTGCTAACCAGTCCATTCCTAATATAACATCGAATCCAGCCAGATTCATTTGGAGTAAATTTGTTTTAAACTTGTGGCCTAGTAAATTTATGTTTTCTTCTTGAAGTACTTCATGAATATGAATGGAATTTCCATCTGCAAATTCAACCGTACAGACTTGGTGAAGTTTGGTTAATGGTTGATTTAAGGCTTGGCAAAACTTTGCGTTTATAAAACTTTGGTTTGCTCCGGAATAAAAAAATACTTTAGCATAAACGTTATTATAAGGAACGTACCCGCAATGACGTCTGGGATCATTGTTGCGTCTTGTGCAGTAAGCTGGAAAGCTCGTGCATTCTTCTTAGGCCCATCTGTATTCTTTGCTTTGTTGTCAGGTACCTTTATCAGTTTTGGACATTCTGGACGGATGTGGCCAAGTTCTCCGCAGTTGTAGCAGACACGACTTTCCGTTCTTTTACATTCTTTATCCGTATGTCCAGCCATTTTGCAATAATTGCAATACTTAGTTTTCTTAAAAGCGCATCTCCCTGAATGCCTTTTTCTGCAAGTTCTACAGAAAGGATGAGAATAGGATTGCCCTGTTCCTTTCTGTGACATCCGGCATTTTTAGGTTAACTCTGTTAACTAAACCCAGTTAAATCCTGTTGACTATGTCTATAAACTCGGTTAGTTCTGTTAACTATGAGTATGAACTCTTGTACATGTGATGTCATGTATGCGTATATTTAAGTCAACGTGTCATTGGTGACTTAAACAAGGATAAGTGACTAATTATAACTAGGATAATAAACTCGTCTTGCATGTTATAATAAACATGTCATATAACATGTATGATAAGTATAATGTGCCATGTGATTAATATGTTATATTACATGATTATGTGATTGTAAGTAAGCTAAATGATTAAATAGGTTATATTATATGTCATGTAACATGTTTGTTATTTAAATGAAACCTTAGGTTATTGTTGGTGCATAAATGTCAGTAGTTCATAGTCTAGTGTCTGTAATCGAGTCTGTAATGTTATTTATGTTTTTGTACAAGCGAAGTTGTCAACAAGTTCGCCTAGGTGAACTTGTTGAACAAGCGAAGTTATGGACAACTTTGCCTGAACATATCAGGCGAAGTTGTCGTGTATATAAATACAAGCTTACGGCTTGGTTTAGGAAGATCGTTGGTTAATCAATCAGTTAGTGTTTGAGTCGATCGAGTCGACGAGAGTCTGTATCAGTGATATCATATCACGTGTTCGGTTATCAATATAACGTGTTCGTTTATCGTATCGTGTTTGTGTGTTTGTGTTCTATACTCGTAACGATCTACGCAGGGATTCCGCACCTGAGTAGACCGCGATATCTCGTGCGATCCGTCCAGGGAACCTACAATTGGTATCAGAGCATTTGCTCGATTGTGAGGTTCGGGATATTCACGCGGGTATAGATTTCGTCCCGTTTCGACTATTCGCGGGACGTGTTTTCGTGTTTCTAAGTCAATCTTACCTACTACCACAGTATTCAAGCCTTTGCACCATCAAAAACCTTGTTAAATCCAGATTCCAGATCTTCAAAAACGTCCGTGTTCATCAGGCGAAGTTGCCGTCACTGTTCGTAGGGTTTCGGCGAAGATATAAGGTTAAGCGAAGTTATCCACAACTTCGCCTACCTTCTCAAGTTCGCCTAGTTCAAGCGAAGTTCTCTACAACTTCGCCTACCTCTTAAGTTCGCTTACCTCAAGCGAAGTTAAGAATCAGCGAAGTTAATCAGCGAAGTTATACAGCAGTGTTATCAGCGAAGTTCGTCTGCGAAGTTCATCAGCGAAGTTCTCTACAACTTCGCCTTCTTCAAGCGAAGTTATCCGTAACTTCGCCTTCGGTACTTAAAAAAAATTTTTTTTTCTTATTTTTACAGGTTTCTTACTTTTCGGGGAAGATGTCGTCGATCAACATCTCTGAGTTAGTGAAGATGGAAGTTGAAGCAGGGTCGGCTACCAAGGCCCCAAGATTGCTGAAGGGAACCGATTTCGTCGCATGGAAGGATCGGTTCATACAGTACGTCAAATACCAGGATGCGAAGACGTAGGTATGCATCCAGGATGGGTATATTCCACCAATTATGGAGTATGAAGGTCGTGACCAAATCAAGAAGTATAGTAAAATGGAAGAAGAAGAGAAGAAGATGTATGAGGCTGAGAGCAAGGCTCATGCTGCTATTACCATGGCTCTTCCACAGGAGATCCTTTATACTTTTAGGAAGTACACTTCAGCAAGGGAGCTTTGGGAAGCCCTTGAGAGTAGATTTGAAGGAAATGTAGGAATCCAGGCTTCAAAAATAAAACTGCTCAAGACCCAGTTCTCAGTCTTCAAGTATTTGAAGAATGAATCATTAGATGATATCATCACTCGATATTATCATCTGATGACCGAATTGAGCAACTATTCCATTTCTTACAGAGAAGAAGAGATAGTTGAGAAGCTTCTGGATGCTCTCCCACCAAAATGGGAGATGTACACTGTGCTGATGAGGGAAGACAAGGACTTTCTCACTTATGATCTCGAAACGACAGTCAACAAGCTCAGGAGACATCTATGGATCAGGTTCAAGATCCAAGTATGTATGGAGCTAAAGTCAACACTAGCTCAGGATCAAAGACTGAATCGGCTGCTTACTACTCGAAGGGAGAATCGGGCCCCAACTCATCACATGAGGGGCATGTGTCAGTTAACACAAATGGGGATGTTTGCTATGTAGCAGCTGGATCTAGTGGTTCTCAACCCCAGGCAAGCAAGAGTAGTTGCTCTTCAAGTGCTCCCAGCAACAACTACTCCAAGATGCCTATGAGTGTCAAGTCTGCTGAAGAGCAGTTTGGCCTCTATGCTTCTTTCATTGCTTCCTATGAGAACTATATTCAAGGGAAGATTGTTGATCCAGCTATGTTGGATGAAGATTACGATCAGATTGATGCTGACGATATGGAAGAAATGGATCTACAATGGCAGATGGCCATGATTGTGAGGAGGGTGAAAACGTTTATGAATAAGACTGGAAGGAAGTTTGTCGGTGGTAAGCCAGGGTTTGACAAGGCAAAGGTGAGATGCTACAATTGTCAAAAAAACGGTCACTTTGCAAAAGAATGCAGGAATGAGCGTGTGGAACGAAGTCAGGGTAGGTCTCCACAGCAAAGTGAGGGTAGAAAAGATTACAGTGCCATGATGTCTAGAGCAGATGGAGAATACAACTGGAACATGCTTTCTAAATAATCTTTCGAGCAGGCAAATTTGGCAAAGGTCGAAACAGAAGAAAATGAGAAGGCTGCCGGAGAAGAAAAGGCTCTTATGGCAGACGTTAATGACAAGCTCTCCGAGGTATGCTCTAAAACTACTTGTTCAAAATGTGAGAACTTGTCTGAGCAATTAGCAACTATTACCGATCAGTATGTTAGGTTGGATGCTGAATTTAAAATCTTAAAAGAAGATCATCACTTTACTAAATCAAGAGAAAATAATTAAAAAATTAAAATAAAAGTTTGTGAAAAAGATGTGAAAAGTTTAAAAACAAAACTTGCTGAAAAAATTGAAGTGATTGATTTAAGTTATGAGGTTTTGGAAGAAAAGACCAAACTAATTGCTGAGAGAGAAAAACAGATTGCTGACCACTAGGTGAAAGTGGTGGAACTGAATCGAAAACTGGAGCAGTTCAGAAATTCCTCTGCTATTCTTGATCACCTTGTTAGTGATCAAGGTTTCTCTACCAAGAGAGGAGGAATCGGTTATCATGAGGTTCCACCACCGTACAATCACAATTACACTTTTAACCCTAGTGTTCAGAGATCTGTTGATTTTGAGGTTGCTCAGACAGTGCCGATTAAAGTAACTGTCAAAGAACCAAATGTTAGTAGAGGCGAAACAAGTTCGCCTGTTTCAAGTGTTGAAATTTCTGATCAAAGTCCAGTCTCGTCAGATTCGGATAAGTCATCCGAGTATGGTAAGGTAAAAGAAGAAGTTGTGTTACCCAAGAGTGGAGAAAAAGATAAAATGAATAAAAAGAGTACTCCACTAAACCCGTACGTCCCACCATATGTGAGACGAACGGCCGGTAATATAGCCTCGACATCCAAAACACCGGTTGATAAAAAGGTTGAGCATATGTGTTGTTTTAGATGTAATCAGTTAGGACATCTTGTTGCAAATTGCCCTCTGAAGCAGCGATTCAGAGGTGTAAGGCCTACTAAAGCTGAGAATAGACCTAATAGTAATTATCATGCTGCTAAAAATGTAAACCACTTAAAATTCAAAAATGTGAATAATTCAGGTTTTCATAGAAACAGATCTCAGTTTTACTCTTCTAATAACCAAACCACAAGCTATAATTCTTTCAATTCTCAAAGGTTTGGAAGGCTTTACAATCAATCTTCAATGAGATATCCTAATGGGACTTACAGGAGTTATCGAGATACTAACTTTGGAAAGCCAAAGTTCGGGATGTTTAGATCCAAGACCAATTGGTCTTGGGTCCCTAAATTCTAATCTTTTGCTTTGTTGTGCAGGAACAGTTGAACAGGGCTGCCAATAATCTTTGGGTTGTGGATAGCGGCTGTTCCCGGCACATGACGGGTAACAAATACTTGTTACACGATTTGAAACCTGTTCAAGGAGGGAGAGTAAGTTTTGCCGGAGAAAGTGGAGGCAATATTACTGGAAAGGGAATGGTGTCGAACGGAAAGATGACGTTGGAGAATGTCAACTTTGTAGAAGAATTGAAGCACAATCTGCTGAGTGTGTCGCAGATTTGTGATAAGGAGTACACCGTTCACTTTATAAAGAACGAGGCGATTGTGTTGAAACCAGGTTTTCAGTTACCTGAGGAGTGGATTTTGATGAAGGCTCCACGTGAAAGAAATACGTACACTATGGATATGAGATCAACTGAAATGGCCACGGCAGATTCATGCCTTTTGACAAAAGCGAGTGAAACAGAGTCCGAATTGTGGCATAGGAGAATGGGACACATTCATCTTCGGAAGATGAACAACATTGTCAGGAATGGACTTGTGCTGGGCGTTCCCTTGAAGAATTTCAATTTTGAAGATAAATGTATTGCGTGCAAGAAGGGAAAGCAGCACAAGAAATCCCATCTCACCAAGAAAGTAAATTCAATTGCCAGTACTCTAGAATTGCTTCACATGGATCTCTTCGGTCCCGTGTATGCAAAAAGTCTAGGAGGTACTTCATACTGCTTGGTGATCACTGATGACTTCTCACGATACTCGTGGGTATATTTCCTGAAATCAAAGGATGAAACGGCTCAGATGGTGAAGAATTTGATTACCAAAGTTGAGAACGTTATGGATAAAAGGGTTAAGTTCATCAGAAGTGACAATGGAACAGAGTTCAAGAATTTTGAGATGGAGATCTTCTGTCTTCAGAGAGGGATTGAACACCAATACAGCGCTCCTTATACACCGCAACAGAATGGAGTAGCTGAAAGGAAGAACAGAATGTTAATTGAAGGAGCCAGAACTATGCTGGCTGATTCGAAGCTTCCTGTGGTGTTTTGGGCTGAAGCTGTTGCTACAGCTTGTTATGTTCTGAATAGAGTCTTAACTGTTAAAAGACTGGGTAAGACATGTTATGAGCTTATGCATGGAAGAAAGCCCAACTTGAGTGGTCTTGAACCATTCGGGTCCCCTTGTTCGATTTTGAAGACAAACTCTAAATTTGGTGAAGTAGCCGATGAAGGAATCTTAGTCGGTTAAGTTGTTGGGACTCCCAACAGACGTGTCTTCAATACATCGACAAACAAGATTGTGGTGGTGTGTAACACAGATATCACAAGTTATCAACCGCTAAAACCAAGCAACGGACCTGCGGAGTTTTTCGACTATGTTAAACTTATTAAGTCTTTTAACATACCGGATTTAGATATCTCTGAAGAAGAAGAAAGAGTTGCTACGAAGATGATCCTTGATGAGGAAGAAAATCTATTGCAAAGACAGCTGATTGATAAATGTCAACCTTCCTCATCAAATACTATCGATACCCCTGCTGCCTCAACTGAAGAAGAATTTATCAATCCTTTTCACTCTCAGCATGAAACAACCATTGACGAGCTCTCTTCTAACTTGGAAGACAATTTGCATGTCGGTTCTGTTCCGACCACGAGAATTCATAAAGATCACCCGTTGGAGAATGTGATTGGTGATGTGTCCTCCGGTGTATAAACAAGACGTAGCTTGGATGAGCACACCTGTGTTTACACAAGCATTAAGGAGACAGGAATAATCAACGAATGCTTGTACACCTGCTTTATCAGCCAGATTGAACCGAAAAATTATCAAATGGCTTTAAAGGACAGCTCGTGGGTCGAAGCCATGTAAGAAGAGTTGGCTCAGTTCAAGAAAATGGAAGTATGGGATTTGGTTGAAAAACCGAAAAATGTGCATGCGATAGGCACAAAATGGGTGTTTAAGTGTAAGAGAGATGAGAAAGGGATTATCATCAGAAACAAGGCGAGGCTAGTCGTGAAAGGATTTAATCAACAAGAGGGGATTGATTATAATGAAGTGTTCGCTGCTGTCGCAAGGTTGGAAGCCATTAGATTGTTTTTGGCGTTCGCTGCTTATAAGAAGATGAAGGTATTTCAGTTGGATGTGAAGAGTGCGTTTCTGAATGGGAAAGTTGATGAGGTAGTGTATGTTGAGCAACCTCCGGGTTTTCCTGACCCAGACTTTCCTGATCACGTGTACAAGTTGAGCAAGGCATTGTATGGACTACATCAGGCACCTCGTGCCTGGTATTCAACTTTATCTGACTACTTGCTTGAAAATGGGTTTGAAAGAGGGAAAATTGATAGCACGTTGTTCGTTAAGAGAGAAGGAAGCGGCATCCTGCTGGTGCAAGTCTACGTGGATGACATTATCTTTGCTGCATCTAAAGTCTCCATGTGTCAGGAGTTTGAGGACGTCATGAAGAAAAGGTTTGAAATGAGTGCTATGGGTGAACTAACTTTCTTTTTAGGATTGCAGGTTGATCAGAAGAAGGATGGGATGTTCATTCATCAGACCAAGTATGTCCATGATGTGCTCAAACGCTTCAAGATGGAGGACAGCACTCCATTCGACACTCCTATCTGCGTCAATCACAAATTGGGTGCTGAGTCAGACGGTGATGCAGATGTGGACCCAACTCAGTATCGGGTTATAATAGGTTCTTTAATGTACTTAACTGCTTCTAGGCCTGATATAATGTTTGCTGTTTGTCTTTGTGCTCGTTTTCAGGCAAACCCAAAGGAATCTCACATGAAGGGTGTGAAGAGGATCTTGTGGTATCTCAAGGGCAAACCGAAGCCGGGGTTGTGGTACCCGAGAGGAGGAGACTTGGAGCTAGTCGCCTACACAGACTCTGATTATGGTGGGTGCAATCAGAGTCGGAAGTCAACAACTGGAGGATGTCAGTTTCTTGGTGGCAGATTGGTGTCGTGGCAATGCAAGAAGCAGACTTCAGTCGCAATTTCAACCTGTGAGGCAGAATACATGGCAGCATCCAACTGCTGCTCCCAGGTTATTTGGATTCAACAACAGTTGCGCGACTATGGTCTGAATTTCTTACTTACTCCTATTTGCATTGATAACACAGCTGCTATCTCAGTAACTAACAATCCCGTGAAACATAGTAAAACTAAACATATTGACATACGTCATCATTTTATACGGGATTGTGCCGAGAAGAAACTGATTGTACTTGAAAAGGTGGATACGCTTGATAATTTCGCTGATCTTTATACAAAAGCGTTTGACAAAACGAGATTTCAAAACCTTATTGAGTTGAATGGGATGATCAATCCCGAGTAACCATGCTTTTCTTGTTATATTTAAAAAAAAAAAAAAAAAAAACGTCATTATCGCTTAAAAGTATGTCGGTTACCACAGTTTGAAGGACATGTCTTAGGATATGTTTGGTCCTCAATTCTACTTGTAGAATATGAGGATAGCCATTAACCAGATGACTGAAAATGACCGGGGCGGTTTTTGATGAGTTTTCATTTCTTCGCTTAAAAGTAGTCGATCATAATTAGTTAGAGGGATACATACTTGTATGTGGTCGGTCCAGCTGATCCATTGGATCTTCGGGATAGCCGTTAACCTGACAACTTGACTTGATCGGGGCGATTAATGTTAAAATTTTTAAAGAGAAATGAAATTATTTTTCAAGTCTACTACTTCGTAAGAAGTACGTTTGCTATGTTAAACAGAAAATTGATCCAACCTTGGAAAATGATAGATATACTAATTTTGTGTGCTTAACTGGTGAGGTTATTAGGCTTAAAAGGCTTTAGGACAGTCATTGTATGTCATGGTAACTTTTTATGGTGCGTAAAAGTAGATGTGATACAAACTAAAACTACTTGATTTTACGTGGAAACTCCTTATGAGTTTTGCATGTCTTCATATATATCTTTCCGAATGATAGGCAGAAAAGCGATTACCCAGTCATACACGAGCCCGTAAGTGTTCTGATTCCCGTGAAGATAGCGTTTCAAGAAACTGCAGTGATCCAGATTCGGGAATTGCAGTTGTTTACTACTCTGAAGTCTGTGTAAAGATTATCATAAAAAAAAAAAAAAAAACTTATTAGTTATTGAAACATTTTAGAGTTCAACATATCAAGACTTCTTAATCCAGGAGTAAGAAAGAGAACGGGAAGAAGATGAAGAGTAATTACAAACTTAATCAGACACTAAGGGTCGAGGTCAAGTCGGGGTGACTTGGGGAAAGTCAAATACGCTTTGAGGATAGATAGGAGGCAGCAATATTTCTGAGTTGTTGCCCACTTAAATTTTGAGGCTTAATTGAATCTAACTCGTTTCACATAAACGATGAAAACCATCTTAAGTTATTTACATGCTTACAACCTGTCTCTTTATATCATAATACAGCTAAACACGGATCTATGTGACAGTCACATACTTAGTATGATTCCTGTTCGGATCTTTTCTAAAACGTAGCAGTCCCTATCCAGACTGAAATTTGATCCCTTATACTTAAATTGTTTAAAGTTTTCTTTTTCTGTAGTTGTATTTGTTTATAACGGGTTACTTGGACTTGAACGTGTAATTTAGTTCTTAAAGGAAAGTTTTATAACTTAATTGGAAAAATGTTAAACTTATAAGGTTAAATTTTGTAAATATATAGGCGATGTTGTTGAACAGGCGAAGTTGTGGATAACTTCGCCTAGGCGAAGTTATCCGTAACTTCGCCTGAATAACTCCGCCCATATATATGGATTTTCAACAGTCAATTCGTTCATTATTCTAAAAATCAGCGAACTTATTCTCGTCTTCACAGCGAACTTACACAGATACAAAACTTGTTATCTTGTTCTTCGATTTCAAACCGATCTAAAGGTTGTTTGGGTTCTTTTATCAAATGTTATATGTTCATTGATGTTAATCTAAGGTTGTTTCGACAACCGGTTAATAACCTCGAACAACCGATCTTTAAACCCGAGTTCAAAACTTGTTTTACGTGTTCATGAGTAAACTGGTCGTTTAGTTATCCTTAATATCATGTGTTTTAGCCTCCTCAATCGTCAAAGTTAATCGAAACACCAGTTTTACGGATGTCGATTAACCTTACTGTCGCCGTTTCAGATTCAGGCGAAGTTAAGGTTTAGGCGAAGTTATCCGTAACTTCGCCTGGAGCTTAAATTCGCCTGATGCTTAACTTCGCCTGGAGCTTAAATTCGCCTGAGGCGATGTTGTGGAGAGGCGAACTTAAAGATGAAGCGAAGTTGTTCCCAACTTTGCCCCAACTTTAACTTCGCCTGGAACCTTTTTAACTTAATAATTTTTAGTCGAACTTAAAGCTGAAGTGAAGTTGTTCCCAACTTCGCCCAAACTTTAACTTCGCCTATACAGTTTTTATCACAACTTCGCTCATGGTAACAAGCGAACTTGTGTTATATCTTAATGTTTATCTAACTTGGTTCGTTTGTTGCAGAGATGGCTGCTGTTGCCGGTGCTGGAGGTGCTGGAGGAGATGACGGTGATAACCAGAGGTAATTCTTTCCGGGTCACAACATGTTCATCACCTTAGACCCGGAAATGAGCGGTGTTGAAGACTACCGTGAGATCATTTCTTTCCTCATACGCTCGAGGATATTTCACGCAATCACGACGACTCTGTCGATATCCTTACCCAATATCGAGGATTTCTGGCAGACGGTGGAGTATGATTGTCGTGTTGAGCCCCCGGTCATGAGAGCAACAGTCAACAACCAAGAAGTTCAGTTCTCGTCTGAAGAGATACGGGTGGCGTTACGCTTTGGAGGGGAGACTCGGGACGACCCGACTGAGTTTGTGGCTCCGTTTCGTGATGGAGCATTTCTAAGAATGGGCTATTCTGGTCCATTGGGCGATACCCAGAGACGGAAGGGGTTCCTACTTGATCAGTGGCGCTTCCTCATGCACGTTATGATAGTATGCATGTCTGGGAGGAAGGCGGGCACTGACGGTATGGGTGCGACCATGCAGTCCGCAATGACTGCACTGACCTATAACAAACGTTATAGCTTCAGTCAGATGGTCTTTTACGAGATTGATAGACAGAGGAGGGCGATGGCTCGTGAGCGGTTCATAATGTATCCAAGATTCATCCAGATTATCTTGAACCATGTGGCTCCAGCTTTGCCTCAACGACGCCCGATAAGATACGTGGAGAATGTGAGCAAACGTATCTTTGCTCAATGCCGTACATCCAGTGCGAGGAGCAAGCCTGAACGTCGTCCAAGGCATACTCCACTCTTTGGGTTCTTAATAAACCCGGGGTATGTTCCTGCTGCTGGGGACGAGTTCAGAGATCCTCAACCACGTCAGGCAGGAGCAACTCGTGATGTACCTACTGTGCCTGATGTATCGGTTGCGGAGGATGTTGACCTTGATGCTGCATTTGGCGGTCAAGGATTCTTCGACATGGATCGTTTTGATTCACATGAAGAAGTGCAGGTCTCTGCTGCACAGATTAGGGAAGTGAGTGTAACTAGAGCAGCTACGACGGTGGCTGACTCCGATCTTGACGATGTTATGAATGAGGCGAGGAGGATGTTGGTGACTAGAGAGAGGACGTTGGGGAAGAGAAAGAGGACGGTGGATGATAGTGAGTCAGAGGAAGAAGAGGAGGACATACACAAGTTGATCAGACGTTCGAGACGTGAAAGGACAGGTGCTGGTATGGGAGCTGGAGAGACTTCACGTGTTATACGTTTTACTCCATCCGCACTGTCAGGTATGTCAATCGTTCCTACTTCTGTACAGGTTACAAGCGCTGCAGATGTTCCTGTGGTGGCTACATCAGCCGTCGGCATCCCATCCACTACACTACAGACGATGACTCCGGAGATTGTGTCGTTACCACCTCCAACGCTTACTCCTTCAGAGGTGGTGGCACGGTTTGTAGAGTCGACGGTCGTCGCAACTGCAGGGTTGTCGGTCACGATACCACCTGCGGTTACGTCCACAACTGCTTCTGAAGTTCCAGTTGCATTCGAAATCCATGCTGAGTATACTCCAGATACATCTAATATGAGATTTGATTTCGATGCAACCATCTCAGACTCGGAGAGAATAGCTGCACTTGAGCGGGTCGTGGCAGATCAATCAAGGATCAACTTTATCCAGACCCAGGCTATTCAACGCCTTGTAGCAGAAAATCAACTACAGTCGTCCCTCCTAGTTGAGCATGGGAGGATTATAGATGCTATGAAGGCGTTCTTGGCATCTCAGGGGGAGACAGGCTGTAGAGGCGACGAGTTAAGGACTAAGAAGAGAAACGACAGAGACGATGATCCCAATGCACCGAAAGGTGCAGGTGGTGAGTTGCCAAGAACTACTCAAGCTCTTGGGACTTCCACAGCTCAGGGGGAGTCTGCATGTGCAGTTGGTGGTGATGAGGTGGTGATGGTTGATGATGAAGATGATGTGATTGATGCATTGAGAGAGTTAGATGATGATATGCTAGATGATGATGTGTTTGATAATGATGTCCTGCCGTGTGAGGAGATTGAGAAGATTGGCGCACAGATTGTGATTGAAGATAGGATAGAAGAGGGGGAGATAGTAGAAGAAGACGTTGAACACGAGATCTCAGATGTTGAGAAAGCCGGCATGGGTACTGAGATGGATGAGACTGAGTGGGAGGAGCAGCCTAGGTGGAAGGAAGGCTGTGCTCATTGGTTTATTAAGACCAAGAAGCCTGCTGTTCCAGCCATGTTCAAGAAGAGTTATAACATCAAAGGCTATGCTGAGTCGAAGAAGGGAATTATCTGTTGGATATATGATGAACAGATAAAGTTGTTTGTGGTGAAGCGTTATGATGGTATTTAATACTTCAAAAGAACCCTGAGATCTCTCAATACGTTGCCGGAATGTGAGGTGAAGGATTTGGCCAGGTTGGGCCTGATAAATAGAAGTGACGACAACATGGCAAGAGTGATTGGGAAGATCGTGTGGAAAGAAAGCATAAAAGAGAAGAAGTTTGAATTATTAAAGCCACAGAAGGGAAAGCTCGTGGAGGATACAGAAAGGGGAATGAGAGCAGATGGCAAGCCATGGATGGTGATGAAGTACAAACTGATCCGATGCATCAAGGAGGTTCCAATGAAGACTATGCCTCAAGATGTGTTGAAGAATCTAAAATGGTGGTACGTTGATTGCCAGACTGCTGAAGCCGTGATGGAAGACGAAGACGAACAAGAAGTGCTGAGGGTGTATGATCCGATGCATCTTGTTAACTTATTCAAAGCTGATCTGCAAGTGTTGAATGAAAAGAAGATATTCTATATTCCTGCTTGGAAGGATGAAGCAAGGAAATATCAGCGAGTAGTCACGGTATGTGTTAGAGAAGGAGTGCATGCGTGAAGATACAGGATTACAAGACAAGAGCTTAAAGATCAAGATATGAAGCTACTGCCAAGGGGGAGTCTGTTGGTGCATAAATGTCAGTAGTTCATAGTCTAGTGTCTGTAATCGAGTCTGTAATGTTATTTACGTTTTTGTACAAGCGAAGTTGTCAACAAGTTCGCCTAGGCGAACTTGTTGAACAAGCGAAGTTATGGACAACTTCGCCTGAACATATCAGGCGAAGTTGTCGTGTATATAAATACAATCTTACGGCTTGGTTTAGGAAGATCGTTGGTTAATCAATCAGTTAGTGTTTGAGTCAATCGAGTCGACGAGAGTCTGTATCAGTGATATCATATCACGTGTTCGGTTATCAATATAACGTGTTCGTTTATCGTATCGTGTTTGTGTGTTTGTGTTCTATACTCGTAACGATCTACGCAGGGATTCCGCACCTGAGTAGACCGCGATATCTCGTGCGATCCGTCCAGGGAACCTACAGTTATGATGTATAGAAAATATTTATAAATTATGTAGCATGTTACAAATGAATTAATAAAAGATAACCTAAGTATTACTTTCATTAAATCAACAATAATGAGTTGTTAATAGGAAAATAGGTTACAAACTATTGATTAACAAGACTTTTCTCTTTCCCTTCTCTCTTCCCTTTGGCCGTAGATCCCACACACACACACATACTCTCACGTTTTGTTTTTGTAAACATCATCTTCTAGTATTTTCTCCATAACACAAGAGTTGGTGATTTTGGTAAACAAGGGTTTAAGCATTTGATCAAGCAAAGTGAGTAGATTATTATGTTTATATGTTTCTTTTTCTTTTAATTCATATGAACCTTGTATCCAAATGATTGGATCATGAAAGGGGATGATCAAAGTTTGACAAATAAGAAGGATTTTTGTATGAGTCTTGATCAATATTTTGAGTCCTTTATAAATACTTGTGTTCTTTTTATGAAATCAAATGGATAAAAATAAGACATGCAATTTGATTTGGTAAGAATGTTTCTTGATGATTGTTGAATCAAAGGATAGAAAAGTTGTGATTTGTAGTTGATTGTGGTTAAAACTGTTTATTGGCAGATTAGATGTTATGGATTTGGATTGTTGATAACTTGATGATATGTTTGAGTTTTTGATCGATTTTTGATTCTATGAACATGTACTTTGAATATAGTTTTCAGAAAGTCCGAAATCTTAATTTTTGGACACTGTTTGAATACTTTTTATTAAATTACAAAATCAAGATGCAAATCTAAATTAGAGAAAATAATTCTGAGTTGAGTTGTAAATTTCATAACTTGATGATAAAAATAGATATGGATATAATTCTACTTCTAGGATGTTGTAAATTGAATTAGAAATCTGGTCCAATTGGTCTTGCATCAATTGGACAAATATGGAATTTTTGACAAATTTTTGATTACTGCTGTGTTGTTGTAGAAATATAAATCATGTTGTTGTAGTATATGAATATTCTGGACGAATTGGTAAATCAAAAAATTGTGAGAAAAATATATGTTGAACCTAATACATGTGTGATTTATTTGGTAATTTAATTGTGAGTTTTGATTGATGAGAAAAATCGGTTTAGGTGGTATAAATTGTTAAAGGTGTTGGTTGAATTGAGATAATTGCAAATTGTGATATGTTAGTTGTGGTAAATTAGAACTTTGACTTTTTAAGTCAACTTAGAACTAGTTGACTAAATAGTTAGTCTTGC
Source organism: Bidens hawaiensis (assembly GCF_021521415.1). Lineage (NCBI taxonomy): Eukaryota > Viridiplantae > Streptophyta > Magnoliopsida > Asterales > Asteraceae > Bidens > Bidens hawaiensis. The sequence continues at coordinate 5,017 of NW_027497971.1, read as the reverse complement.
TTGTGATGTTGTGAAAGTGTATTGATCATAGAATTGCAAGGAATATGGCTAAGTGTGTATACTTGATGATTGATTAAGTGTGACTAGAATTATAAGGTAAACATTCTAAGTCCAACCTTTTAGTCAAAGGTCAATATTTTAGTCAAAGGTCAAAACTTTAGTCAAAGTCAACTTTAGTCAAAGTCAACAAAAGTCAAACTTTGGTCAAAAGTCTTTTTAAAAACAATGGGAGATTGTTGGATACTAGTGGTTCTAGGAACCATCCCACAAGTTACTTACGTACTTGCATTTTTAGGGTCTTAGCACGTGACGCATTTACTTCGGTCGGATTTGTGTAATACCCGAATCACCAACAAGGTGAGTTTACGGCCCCACTTTTATACCTTTCCTTTGGGGGAGGAAACATGCAAAACTGTTTTACTTTACTTGCTCTAAATCTTTACACAACCGTTTGGTTACTTATAACGTAGTGTTTCTTTGCCATGGAAAGTCCTCACGAACATCGGACCGTTAACTAAGGTTAACTGGCGTGGTAAATTTAAATAGTACTATTGGGTTTGACAAACCCCACCCTGCATTATTCTCGACTGGAGGTCGAACGGGGTGTAACTTTGACCAAACATTGTTAAGTTTTGGCAATACTTGACTTGAGGCAATAACTAGTCAGCTTCGGTCGTGAAGGAAACATAAAACTATGCGGCAACGAGTTAACTAAGTATAGTTAACCATGGGCCACTTTTATTTATAAATGTTTATGAACTGATAGAGCATAACTTACTTTGAAAACCTGTGAACTCACCAACCATATGTGTTGACTCTTTTTAGCATGTTTTCCTCAGGTCACTAGCAAGCACTTGGATTAGGATAACATTGCATGCATGGACTCGCATTGGTTTAAGTTTGAAAACATTTACTTGATATTGGTTTTGCGCTTGTAGCGCCATGAATTATTTAAACTTGTTTGGGAGATGGCTCCCGCACTTTGTTTAGCTTCCGCACTAGCACTTAAGTACTCTGAACATTTTATTTTGATTTGTTAAAACTTTTAAGACCATGTAGATGTCGTTTGGTGTGATTAATGTGTTCGGATCCTGGTTTGTCACCTGCCTTACGGTAAAACTCCGTTAGTGGAAATTTGGGGGTGTGACAGATTGGTATCAGAGCCATTGGTTATAGCGAACCAGGTTGCATACCATTTCATATAGGTTGCAGTCCGGTCTATAGCTTTTCATGATGCATTAGTTACACTGCACATATATACATGAGATACCACTCACTCATCCCAACCCCAACCCCTGTGTCACAGTATGTCTTCATCGTCAGCTGATCACGCCCGTGAGAAAGCACCTATCATCGCTGAGGAGAGCACACCACCTGCGTCCCCGAGACTGAAGAGGCAGCGGACCATCCCTGATGCTGGCACATCTACTGCTGAGGAGTCTTCACCCGAGCACACGTTCTTGCCTAAGCCCCAGTGCGACTGGGAATGGTACCCAGAGGTGGTGACCATGATGATTGAGAAGGAGGAGGTTCCACCCCTAGCTGTTGTAGGTCCTTCTTGCCCTACTCTACCTGCCCTGCCATGCCCTCCTGAGCGGGTGATAGCTGCACTCTGGCCTGGATAAGGCGCAGTGTGGGAAACAGGTTATAAAGTCGAACATTGCTAAGCTAGCGCAGAAACAGAGTGGAGCCAAGCATAAGATGGATTTCTTGAGGGAGCTCTGCGATCGGAGGTCAGAGATGCACTACAAGTTAACCTTTGAAGTTGAGAGGCTAGGTGAGAAGATGCAGATGCTTGCAGACAGGGTGATAGATCTGACTAACGAACTGAAAATTGCTCATAACCGTATTCGGGATCTGGAGGACCGGCTGGCACCTCCAGAGGACCCAGTGGAGGACTCTGAAGAAGACCCAGAGGAGGACCCCGAGGAGGATCCGGAGGAAGATCCCGAGGAGGAGCCCGAGGTGAGCGGGTCATCGGGAGTATCTGACGAGTGATATCGTCAGTTGATATTCGTTTGGATTTCTTTCTTTTATGAACCTAGGTGGGAGGGTTGTTCCCATCCAACAGAGGATATTTTTGAACTATGATGTTTGGATTGAATGATTGTTACCCGGATTACAAGTTATCTTTTCAAGTATTGTTTTTCTTAAATTGTGTTGTGATGTTCATAAATTAGTTGTTTGATTGTTATTGATGTGCTAGAATTAAGGCATTAATCCGGTCAATGTTCATGACTGCGTAGGATTATGTCGGGACGTGGACGTGGCCATGGCAGGGGTAGCATTAACCTCACTCCAGCAGAACTGGCGGCACTCATCAACGAGCATGTGACCGCAGCGATTGCATCCGCCCAGATTCCGGGGCAGGCGGCAGGGGGTAAGTACACACTTTGCTGTCATTATGACCTATCGAAACTCAGGCACTAACACTTACTTTGTGAACCAAAAATCTAGGAGCCGCAGGGTGCACCTTTAAGAACTACATGGATTGTAAACCCCATGCGTTTAAACGCACCGAGGGGGCTGTCGGTTTGCTGCGCTGGATAGAGAAGGCAGAATCGGTATTTGCTATGTGTAATTGCCCGGCTGCGAGCCAGGTGAAGTTTGCTACAGGGACTCTCGAGGAGTCAGCACTTACTTGGTGGAATACCCAAGTTCAGTTGTTGGGTCTAAATGCGGCCAATGCTATGTCATGGGAGGAATTCAAAAATCTGATCAAGACCGAGTATAGCCCGCGTGGTGAAGTGCAGAAGTTAGAGCATGAGTTTTGGAATTTGCGGATGGAGGGTTCCGACATTGAGGCTTATACGACACGATCCCATGAGTTAGCGATACTGTGCCCTCAAATGGTCGATCCTGCTTATAAGAGGGTCGAAATGTATATTGACGGTTTACCTCCGCAGATCTAGAGTATGGTGACGTCGGAAAATCCCGCCAACATTCACGATGCCGTCCGGTTAGCTCATAAGTTAACTGATCAAGCCGTCAAACAAGGCACTCTTCCGTCCAAGAAGTCTGCTACTGGCACATCCGATAATAAACGCAAGTGGGAGAGTAGTGACAACAATAACTCCAACAACAAGAGCACCTCTTCAGGCCACAATCAACAGAGACGGTTTGAGTCTCCTCGCAGGAACAACTACCCGAGCCAGAACCAACAACAGGGAGGATATCAGGGGAAACTCCCAAAGTGTAACAAGTGTAACTTCCATCATGCGGGGAAATGTGATAAGTATCGTTGCAACAAGTGTGGCAGACATGGCCATGAAACCAAGTTCTGCCGAGCAGACAACCCTCAGAAACAAGCCCCACCTCAAGAGGCCCCGAAAGGGTGTTTTGAGTGTGAACAGGAGGGTCACTTTAAGAGAAACTGCCCCAAACTGAAGAATGCTGGTAACGTAGGGGCAAATGGCAACGGGAAGAATGGTAACAATGGGAATGGTAACAACGGAGGTGAAGGCAGGGGAAGAGCCTTCGTTATTGGTGGTGGTTCAGGTGAGACTTCTAACGACTCCGTAACTATACCGGTAAATATAAAATGAATGGTTGTTATGCGCTAACTTTATTTGATACCGGGGCCGATCGAAGTTTCGTGTCAACTAAATTTTGTGAAATGGTTAATAGCACCCCATCTGCCCTAGAGTCTAAGTACACTATCGAGTTAGCAGATGGTAAAACCATCCAAGTGTCCCATATTTTGAAGGGTTGTACCTTAGAATTGTCTAGTCATTTGTTTCCCATAGATCTTATGCCGATTGAACTTGATAGCTTCGACTTAGTTATTGGGATGGATTGGTTGTCCGAGCACCGAGCCGAGGTTGTCTGTCACGAGAAGATCGTCCGCATACCTCTCCCTGGGGGAGAAACTCTTATTGTTCATGGTGAGAAAGAGAGTGCGACAGTTGGGATCATTTCCCTTATGAAGGCATAGAAGTTACTGCGTAAAGGCCATACTGCGATCTTAGCCCTAATCACCGACAAAGGTACTGACGAGGCTGTGGAGGAGGAGGTCTCAATCGACCAGATCCCTATTGTTAGAGACTTTCCTGAGGTTTTCCTCGAAGACCTACCTGGCCTTCCGCCTCACAGACAAGTGGAGTTCCAAATCGACCTGACACAAGGAGCTGTTCCTGTAGCTCGTGCACCGTATCGCCTTGCTCCGAATGAGTTAGAGGAACTGTCTAAGCAGTTGCAAGAACTGCTAGATAAGGGTTTCATACGCCCCAGTTCATCCCCGTGGGGAGCCCCAGTCCTATTCGTGAAGAAGAAGGATGGAACTCTACGCATGTGTATCGACTATCGGGAACTTAATAAGGTGACGACCAAGAACCGGTATCCCTTGCCACGTATTGATGATCTGTTCGATCAGCTGCAAGGATCCAGTTACTACTCGAAGGTCGACCTTAGGTCGGGTTATCACCAATTCCGAGTTCGGGAAGAAGACATTGCGAAAACAGCGTTTCGTACTCGTTATGGACACTATGAGTTCGCCGTTATGCCATTTGGGTTAACAAACGCCCCAGCCGTATTCATGGACCTCATGAATCGTGTTTGTAAGCCTTCTTTGGATAAATTCGTCATTGTGTTCATAGACGACATCTTGATATATTCGAAGACAAGGGAGGGATATGAAGAGCACTTACGATTAATGATGGAGCTACTCATGAAGGAACAACTGTATGCTAAATTATCGAAGTGCGAGTTCTGGATGCGTGAAGTAAAATTTTTGGGCCACGTGGTAAGTGGGCAGGGAATCCAAGTGGACCAGTCCAAGATTGAAGCAATCAAGGATTGGCCAAACCCGAAAACTCCCACCGAGATCCGTCAATTTCTGGGATTAGCTGGTTACTATCGCAGATTTATTGGAGGATTTTCCAAGATTGCTCAACCACTCACATCCTTAACCCGCAAGGGCATTGTGTATAAGTGGACCGAGGAACATGACACAACATTTCAAACTCTGAAAGACAAGCTGTGTAGTGCGCCAATCCTATCACTGCCCGAAGGAGTAGAA